>NC_143583.1:68821561-68968222 GCF_048544385.1 Mastigoproctus giganteus | reverse complement strand
TAGAAGATACACATGTTAACTAAATGAAAAAATAAATATTCTATTTATTTTTTTCTGTTTTTTTCCCAGCTTGTTATTTAAATATAGAGACAACCTACAAATGGTTCTATAGGTTCTGAATATTTGCAATAAATATAAAAAAAAAAAAATATATATATATATGCAGTACCAAAACAACTAATTACTTCAGTACACACAGCAAATTGGCAAGGATGAAACCTTAGTTACAACTAACTCATTATTTCTTACAACTATAGCTGCCATTGGTTGTTTAACTTCAGAAATCATAAATTGCTATATCAATATTGTTTGCCTCCATAGGCAAACAATATTCAACTCTAAAGCAACTGATTTGGCTCTTTGAGCATTTAATTGCATTATATTTAAGCTTTCAGCGATAATTTATTTTCTTATAAATTTCCAAATACCTTTATATACCAGGTCACCCCTCAATCCACAGGAACATGGGCAGTCTCTTTATTTTTATTCTTACATTTGCAGCAAACTGGGCTATCATTTATAGCCATAAAATTCCTAAAAGAATGCCCTATCTTAGAACAGTGACCACATATGACATCCCTCTTACAGTATTTGGTGATGTGACTAAAACTGAAATATTTGTAACACTGTGTAACCATAAAAATTTCCCTATATTTACAAGCTGTCCAATTAACATATAGTCGAATTAACTTAACGAGTAAAGAATAAATTAACATTTATTCTTTACTCGGCCTTGTAATTGCATAAAAGTATCGGTAAGGGTATCCACGTGTTTGCAACTCCGCTGAACGAGAAGTTCTTTAGCCATATTTAGCCGCTTGATTGAATATTTTTTACATTGAATTATTTCTGTAAGTAGCTTATAGACCTAGTAAGGATTGTTAGTTTATTCTGAATTGAGACAGCGAGATTTGAAAGTTAATTAATACTTAAGTGTTCGTAGATATAAAGTTCGTAAGTTCCCGCCTTTGTGATACGATAGTTATATACCGTACTAGATAGCGTTAGTTGAACTTCATTAGCAGTTAAATTGTACTTTTACATAAATACCTATAATGACTTAGATTACAAACGTAACATAATTAATTATATTTAGCATAATTAATAACATAACATAATTAATTATAATTAATTAATAAATTAATAGAATCATGACTCAGACCAGAGCAGCAAAGCAAAAGGCTCAAGTTAATGGAAGTGCTGTGGCTCAGAGCAGAACTGAGGGGGGGCAGTTTCCTCTGACTCACAGCCTTATAAAATGCACTGTTTGCTTGATGTTTGCAGAGCAATCGGGTACGGGACATGATACTGCCATGGGGGATGTCTTTGTGTGTGCACGATGCAAGCAGTGTATCGATATCAGGAAACAACTCAGCGTTCTTGTGGGCCTATATGAGAGCTTGAAGGACAGGGTGGATGCCCTCGAAGAAACTAAATTGAGGGGCCCATCAAGCTCTCAGCTGCCCACATCAACGCCAGAGCTTGCACTTGGGCATCACGTGACACAGAGGCAACCCCCAAGGCAGAATGCGTTGGTCCCGAAGAAACTAGTAGTTGTTGGTGACTCTATTGTCAGGGAAACAGGGAACATGCTTTGTAAAAAGGATAGGTGGAACAGGACCAGGGTATGTCTGCAGGGGCAAAGGTTGATGACGCTGTAGAGCGAATATCATTTTTTAAGGGCACAAAAGGTGATATAGTTGTACACGTTGGCACTAATGATATTAAGAGTAGGAGACCGGCAGAATTACTTAACAAGTACAGGTCACTGTTGAACAAAAGCCGAGAATTAGCGTTGAATTTGAAAGTGTCTGCAATTCTGCCCAGACACGATAGGAGGGAGTATATGATGAGAGCCTTGTCGATCAGTTCGGCCCTGGAAAGATTGTGCAAGACTCAAGGGGTAGAATATTTTTTTCAGCCTGGACTGTACTTATTAACAGGAGAGATTGCTTCTACAGGGATGGGATACACTTAAATAGAAAGGGTGCAAGAATATTTGCTGATGCTATCGAGGCAGTGTTAGGTGGGTCCGAAAACTGCTAGCTTGTGGGGAGACAAAGACCAATAGATTGACAGTAGCCACTGGCAGAGGTAAAAGAGATTCTTGCACTGCTTCTATTAGAATGAGCAGAAGCCTGAAAAACAAGATGCATGATATTTCAGAGACTGCTGGGAGCCATTGCAGTACAAGTAAGCACATGGGTTGTGTTAGGGTAGCTAAGAATAGAAACAGGTGCAGGTATACTTGCGTGTACACCAATGCTAGGAGTTTAGTAAACAAATTTGATGAATTTGAGGTATTGCTCAAAACATCAAAGGCAGATATTGTTGGGATATCAGAGACGTGGTGTCACACAGATATAAGGGATGCAGAACTGGAATTTGGGGAGTACAAGGTCTACAGAAAGGATAGACAGGATAGGAAGGGAGGAGGGGTTATGCTATTAGTTAAGAAACACATAAAGACCAAGGAAGTGAAGCCAGTCGACATCGCTGGACAGTGTAGTGTTGAGTCAGTTTGGTGTGACATAAGCATTGGGAGATCAAAATTGAGAGTAGGAGTGTGCTATAGGCCTAATGACTCTGATGAGTATAATAAGAAACTGTACAGGGAAATAGAGTGGGCCAGTAATTCAGAGAGTCTTATAATGGGAGATTTTAATGTCCCAGATATTGACTGGAATTTGGGGACTGGTCACTCACACACTAGCAGGGCTTTTGTGGATTTATTGGATGATTGTTTTCTACATCAGCATGTTCGGGAGGCAACTAGAGGGAGTAATACTCTTGATTTGATTATCAGCAGTGATTCTTCATGCATTAAGAATCTGCAGATAAATGAACCAATAGGTGGTAGTGATCACAGTGTGCTGAAGTGGGATTTACTCAAAGAGGTAACTACCATTAGGGGTAAAGAGAAGGGTTATTGCTTCCGTAAAGGTGACTACGATGGACTGACAGTATTTAAATTCTATACAGTGGGACCAACTGATGATGTTACCAACAGCAAATTCAAAATGGGAAGCATTCAAAGAACTTATCTTGGAAACTACTAGGCTTTACATACCAACTAAGAAATATTAGCATTAGCATTGGTAGAGGCATATGATGCAAGAAAGCAAGCTTATTCGGCATCAGCCAAAAAAAAAAAAAAAAAAACACCACTCCCATTTCACCCCTCCGTTCGCTCGAAATACCTGTCCAGTTGAGCCTTAAATTTGTTTAGGCTATCAACTTCAACAACAAGTGATGGAAGTCGGTTCCACCAACCAACCACCCGCTGGCCAAAGGCAAATTTCCGCACATCTATCCGACATCCGTCTTTCCTCAATTTGAATTTATGCCCTCTGAGCTGATTATTCTGAGCAAGATGAAGAATCCCATTGGCATTGAGCATGCTCAAACCATTGAAAGCCTTATACACCTCTATCAGATCACCTCGCCGGTGCCTAGTCTCCAGACTCTGCAATTTGCAAAACTTAAGCCTTTCTTCGTAAGAGCAACCCTTTGTTCCATTCACTAATCTTGTTGCCCTTCTCTGTACCCGTTCCAGCAGCTCTACATCCTTCTTTACTGTATACAGGACCCACATCTTGAGTCCTGTATACAGTACTCAAGATGTGGCCTAACCATTGCCTTATACAAGGGAATAATCACCTCCTTATCCCTGCTAGAAAAATTCCTGTATATCATTGACAAGACACCATGAGCTACTCTTGCAGCTCGTCTGCACTGCTCAGAGAACTTCATATCTGCCTGCACAATTACCCCCAGGTCCTTTTCATTCTCCACCACTGTCAGTGTAGTACCGCAGAGTTGATACGTTGCTCTGGGGTTACTGTTTCCCAGATGTAGTACTTTACATTTGTCAATGTTAAACTTCATTTGCCACCTCTCAGCCCATCTGTTCAACCTTTCCAGATCCTGTTGCAGCAGCATAGCGTCAGTGGTGTCCTTAACAACCCTGCCAACCTTTGTATCATCTGCAAACTTGGACATTAAACTTGATATCCCATCATCAGTATCATTCATAAACACCGAAAACAACAACGGACCCAACACTGAACCCTGAGGAACTCCACTAATAACATTAGTCCACGTTGACCAGTGTCCATTGATTACCACTCTCTGTCTTCTGCCACTCAACCATCCCCTTATCCATAGCAGCAATTTGCCTCCAATGCCACACTGCTCCAATTTGTGCAGCAGTCTTCCATGTGCAACAGTATCAAAAGCCTTTCTACGATCCAAATATATAATATCAGAGCTATTCCCTGCATCCAGTTCTTTTGTGACTACATCATAGTATCCAATCAAATTGGTCAGGCATGACCTGCCCTTAACAAAACCATGCTGCGTCTGATGAACTATAACTGAATTCTTGTCTAGATGATCCTGCAGTGCTTCTTTAACCAGTGCCTCCATTAATTTACCTGGAACAGTAGTTAAACTAACAGGTCTATAATTACTTGTGTCAGCCTTTGATTCTTCTTTGTGAATTGGGGTTACATTTGTACATCTCCAGTCTATGGGTACCTCCCCTGAGTCCAAAGAAGCTCTCATAATTATGGCTAGGGGTTTGCTTACTTCCTTTGCTGCCTCCTTTAATATAACTGGATAGATCCCATCCACCCCAGGTGCCTTTTTTATGTTTATCCTCAACAATCTCTCCTCCACTTTCCTCTCAGTTATTACAAAATCATCCAGCTCACTGCCAATGTTTACTTTACCTACATCATTCTCCTTCCTGAATATCTCCTCATGCATGAATGTAGATGCAAAATACTCGTTTAGATTGTTAGCCACCTGAGCAGGATCCTCAACTGTGGAACCATCAATATCCAGTGGACCAATCTGATTCATCCCTTTCCTTCTTGAGTTTAAATAGGTAAAGAACTCTTTTCTGTTTTTCTTTGCATCCTTTGCCAAAGATTTTTCGTAGTCTGCCTTTGCCTGCCTAATCTCCTTTGTGATTTGGTTACAGACCAACTTATATCTATCATAGGCTTCCATGTCACCCATTAATTTGTATGTATCCATGCATTTTTCTTCTCTGCCATGTCTCATTAGTTCATCTGACAACCATTTAGGCTTAAACCCTGAACAATATTTCTTAGTTGGTATGTAAAGCCTGGTAGCCTCCAAGATTAGTTCCTTGAATGCTTCCCATTTTGAGTTTGCTGTTGGTAACATCATCAGTTGGTCCCACTGTATAGGATTTAAATACTGTCTCAGACCATCACAGTCGCCTTTACGAAAACAAAAACCCTTCCCTTTACCTCTGATGGTAGTTACCTCCTTGAGTAAATCCCACTTCAACACACTGTGATCACTGCCACCTAGTGGTTCATTTATCTGCAGATTCTTAATGCATGAAGAATCACTACTGATAATCAGATCAAGAGTATTGCTCCCTGTTGTTGCCTCACGAACATGCTGATGTAGAAAACAATCATCCAATAAATCCACAAAAGCCTTGCTAGTGTGTGAGTGACCAACCCACAAATTCCAGTCAATATCTGGGAAATTAAAATCCCCCATTATAAGACTCTGTGATTTACTGGCCCACTCTATTTCCCTGTACAATATCTTATTATACTCATCAGAGTCATTAGGCCTATAGCACACTCCTACTCTCAATTTTGATTTTCCTATGCTTATGTCGTCACACCAAACTGACTCGACACTGCCCTGTCCATCGATGTTGACTGGCTTCACTTCCTTGGACTTTATGTGTTTCTTAACTAATAGCATAACCCCTCCTCCCCTCCTGTCCTGTCTATCCTTTCTATACACATTGTATTCCCCAAATTCCAGTTCCGCATTCCTTATATCTGTGTGACACCACGTCTCTGATATCCCAACAATATCTGCCTTTGATGTTTTGAGCAATACCTCAAATTCATCAAATTTATCTACCAAACTCCTAGCATTGGTGTACACGCAGGTATACATGCACCTGTTTCTATTCTTGGCTACCCTAACACAACCCATGTGTTTACTTGTACCGCAATGACTCCCAGCAGTCTCTGAAATATCCTGAATCTTGTTTTTCAGGCTTCTGCTCATTTCAATAGAAGCAGTGCAAGAATCACCACTTCCACCTCTGCCAGTGGCTACTGTTAATCTATTATTCCTTGTATCCCCCCCAACTAGCAGTTTTCCGAAACACCTAACTCTGCCTCGACAGCATCAGCAAAAATTCTTGCACCCTTTCTATTTAAGTGTATCCCATCCCTGTAGAAGCAATCTCTCCTGTTAACAAGTGCAGTCCAGGCTGAAAAAAATTCTACCTCTTGAGCCTTGCACAATCCCTCCAGGGCCGAATTGATCGACAAGGCTCTCATCATATACTCCCTCCTATCGTGTCTGGGCAGAATTGCAGACACTTTCAAATTCAACCCTAATTCACGGCTTTTTTTTCAACAGTGACCTGTACTTGCTAAGTAATTCCGCCGGTCTCCTACTCTTAATATCATTAGTGCCAACGTGTACAACTACATCACCTTTTGTGCCCTTAAAAGATGATATCCGCTCTACAACGTCATCAACCTCTGCCCCTGGCAGACATACCCTGGTCCTATTCCACCTATCCTTTTTGCAAAGCATGTTCCCCGCTTCCCTGACAATAGAGTCACCAACAACTACTAGTTCCTGTGGGACCAGTGCATTCTGCCTAGGGGGCTGCCTCTGTGTTGCCTGATGACCAAGTGCAATCTCTGGCATTGATGTGGGCGGCTGAGAGCTTGATGGGCCCCTCAATTTATTACCTTCGAGGGCATCCACCCTGTCCTTCAAGCTCTCATAAGGCCCATAACAACGCTGAGTTGTCGCCTGATTTCCTTGCACTCCTTACATCGTGCACACACAAAGACATCCCCCATGGCAGTATCATGTCCCATACCCGACTGCTCCGCAAACATCAAGCAAACAGTGCATTTTAAAAGACTGTGATTCAGAGGGCAACTGCCCCCCTCCGTTCTCCCCTGAACCACAGCACTCCCATTAGTTTGAGCCTTTTGCTTTGCTGCTATGGTCTGAGTCATGATTCCGATTTAATTCAATAAAATTTCAAAACAAAATTAAATCTTTAAGTTATATCCCAAAACAGTTATAACGCTATATTTATTTTTTCGGTATCTAGTGTTTTCTACGAGTTCCCTTTATATAACTTCCGTATCACGTGTACCACTATGGTTATGTATTAATTATTTGTTACGATTAAGTCGTTATATATATATATATATATATATAGAGAGAGAGTTAAAAGTACAATTTAATTGACAATAAAGTTTATCAAGATTAATAGATTTACTGATTAATTGACAATATTATATTATGCACTATACTACACTAAGGTTATGCTATCGTGTAAAAATGGCGGGAATTCACGAACGGTACTTCTACGGACTCGTAAGTATTGATTAGCTTCCAAATCTCGCTATCTCAATTTAGAATAAACTAAGGATCCTGACTAGGTCTATAATCTACTTATAGAAGATAATTTAATATAACAATTGGTTAATAAATCGACTAAATTTGGTTAAAAAAAAAAAAGACCTCTCGTTCAATTTGTAACACATGGATTTGATACCGTTACCGATACTAAGTAATACCTACAAAATTTCTGTCTAAGTTAAACTTTAAACTAAGTATCGTAACTAGGAATATAAAGCTACTCTAGAAATAAGTTAATATGACAATTTAAGCTAATAAATCAGAAAATAAATCAGGAAAAACTTCTCTGTTCCAAGAGCGTCAAAGACCTTCGTCCGCACAGGCTACTCTCGTATCCAGACTGTATTGTTCAAGGTTTAGGCCAAAATGGATGTCAGATGAACTAATGAGGCATATGGCAGAGAAGAAAAATGCATGGGATACTTGCAAATTAACACATGACACAGAAGCCTATGATAGATAAAAGTTGATATGCAACCAAGTTACAAAGGAGGTTAGGCAGGCGAAGGCAGATTACGAGAAATCCTTGGCAAGGGATGCAAAGAAAAACAGCAAAGCGTTCTTTACTTATGTAAACTCTAGAAGGAAGGGGATGAATCAGATTGGTCCACTTGATATCGATGGGTCAACTATTGATGATCCTGCTCAGGTAGCTAACAAACTAAATGAATATTTTGCATCGACATTCACACATGAGTTATTCAGCGAGGGGAATGCCAGAGGTGTATTCAACTCTGGCAGTAAGCTAGAGAATATTGTAATAACTGAGAGTAAAGTGGAGGAGAAATTGTTGAAGATAAACACAAGAAAGGCACCTGGGGTGGATGGGATCTATCCAGTTATATTAAAGGAGGTAGCAAAGGAAGTAAGCAAACCCTTAGCCATAATTATGAGAGCTTCCTTGGACTCAGGGGAGGTACCCATAGACTGAAAATGTGCAAATGTGACCCCAATTCACAAAGGAGGATCAAAGGCTGACACAAGTAATTATAGACCTGTGATCTTAACTTCTGTTCCAGGAAAATTAATGGAGGCACTGGTTAAAGAAACACTGCAGGATCATTTAGACAAGACTTCAGTTATAGCTCAGACACAGCATGGTTTTGTTAAGGGGAAGTCTTGCTTGACCAATTTGATTGGATACTATGATGCAGTTACAAAAGAACTGGATGCAGGGAATAGCTTTGATATTATATACTTGGATCTTAGAAAGGCTTTTGATACTGTTGCACATGGAAGACTGCTACACAAATTGGAGCAGTGTGACATTGGAGGCAAATTGCTGCTATGGATAAAGGGGTGGTTGAGGGGGAGAAGACAGAGAGTAGTAATCAATGGACACTGCTCATCGTGGACTAATGTTATTAGTGGAGTCCCTCAGGGCTCAGTGTTGGGTCCATTATTGTTTTTTGTATTTATGAATGATATTGATGATGGTATATCAAGCTTAATGTCCAAGTTTGCAGACGATACAAAGGTTGACAGGGTTGTCAAGGACACTACTGACACTATGCTGCTGCAACAGGATCTGGAAAGGTTGAGCAGATGGGCTGAGAGGTAGCAAATGAAGTTTAACATTGACAAATGTCAAGTACTACACATGGGGAAACAGCAACCCCAGAGCAACGTATCAACTCTGTGGTACTACACTGACAGTGGTAGAGATTGAAAGGGACTTGGGGGTGGTTGTGCAGGCAGATATGAAGTTCTCTGAGCAGTGCAGATGGGCTGCAAGAGTAGCTCATGGAGTATTGTCAATGATATACAGGAATTTTTCCAGCAGGGATAAGGAGGTGATTATTCCCGTGTATAAGGCAATGGTCAGGCCACACCTTGAGTACTGTATACAGGTCTGGAGGCCTCATTTCAAGAAGGATGTAGAGCTGCTGGAACGAGTACAGAGAAGGGCAACAAGATTAGTGAATGGAACAAAGGGGTGCTCTTACGAAGAAAGGCTTAAGTTTTGCAAATTACAGTGTCTGGAGACTAGGCACCAGCGAGGTGATCTGACAGAGGTGTATAAAGCCTTGAATTGTTTGAGCATGCTCAATGCTGATGGGATTCTTCCTCTAGCTCAGAATAATCACCTGAGAGGGCATAAATTCAAATTGAGGAAAGACAGATGTAGGATAGACGTGTGGAAATTTGCCTTTAGCCAGCGGGTAGTTGGTTGGTGGAACAGACTTCCATCCCTTGTCGTGGAGGTTGATAACCTAAATAATTTTAAGGCTCAGCTGGACAGGTATTTTGAACGAACAGAGGGGTGAAGTGGAAGTGGGTTTTTTTTTTTTTGGCTGATGCTGCATAAGCTTGCTTTCTTGCATCAAATGCCTCTACTAATGCTAATGCTAGTCTTGTAAATCCTTTTATAAGCTGCCACAAAGGAGACTTTGTTTGCAATACCTACCCAATTATTCATATTATTATTTTTAGATTTCCTTGCATATAACACCTCAATATTGTCTTAAAACTTTGTTCAGAATATCCACAATCCTTAAATTTCTTACCTCACACTGTTTCACAAAGTCTTTCCGTGAAATGTCCTTTTCTACATCATACACTACTGTTTTAGGAAAAACATATTTAGGGACTATATACTTAAAGCTCAATTCCTTGATTTTAGAACAACTCTTCATCTTAGAACAGCTCCAGATCTTGGCAATAACTCCTTTGTCTCCAATAGGTCTAACATTTCTCACTTTCACAGAAGAACAGGACAGATTTCTTTTATAATCTCAGTCTTTACTTGTTCACTAGTTTGGAACTTATCACTAGCTTCTTTGATTATTAAGACCTTAGATGGCTTCTCTTATCAGCCTCAATAGTCTTCTGATCAACAGATACATATGTTGTAAGACTCATAGCTTTCTCTTTACTTTTCACCAATCCTTTAAAATCACATTCTCAGTGTAAACATCTATTGTCTTGGTTTAAAAGGTATCCCAAAGATCTAAAATGACACTCATACCAGTAGTAGGAACCTTATTATGTATGTCAAACAAGTTCAGTTGATTCCTAATTTCTTTAACATAATGAAATCCTTCATATTCAGAAATTTTTTTTTTAACACTATCATCTTTCCTCTTTCTTCTGTTAGTTTCGGTTTTCTTTCTTTGAGAATCACTTTCTATATCTTTCTTAGATACTGATGTATCACCACTTTTAGCATTGTTTTTTTTTTTTAGAATCCTTCTGAGATAGAATATTTTGTGGAAGCCATGAGAGCAATGATGATTTGCCCTTAACAGGTGTTCTTGAGATGCTTTTAATAGAGAACACTTCTATTTCTGTAAGTCCCTCTACTTAAGAAAATATACCTTTATTGACCTCTTCTTTCTCATCTCTGTCAGATCACTAGTAGCATCAAGCAAATCCTTATCCATAAATTCTTCTAGGTCAATATCACTAGAAGACTCAGTGATCATTAAATAAGTCTTAATAAAACTCAAATATTTACACTACAGTAGACTGTCGAGATAATGGCGCCCCAAATAATGGAACATTGGAGCTAACAGCACATTGAGATTGGATGTTTGCATACATTGAGATTGGATGTTTGCATACGGCAAGTCATGTGATTACTGTATTTGTTTGCATTCACCATTTTAAGAGTGAATTCTGTACTGATATCATGGATTATACCGCTTTTTTACATTTATTTTAAATTAAAAAAACCCTCACTGTGGCTCCTAAAGTTAATAAAACTGTACCTCAAACAGATAAGTTTCTTCTCTGTACCTCAAACAGAGAAGAAAAGAAGAACCGCATTAAAGCTTAGTGGCAAACTTGATATAATCCAAACTATTACATTAGGGTCACCCGGAAAGTTAATTCATATACCCATGTGTATTGTGTCTGTAAATTGCATCTGTTCTCTGGTCAATTTGCCTGTTTTGCTGGACAAGAAACCCCTGTTTCTGGGAGGAAAACCTATATCTGAAACTGACTAACTCAGCCACAGAGTGAAAAAAAAGCCCATAAAAGTTCCTTGCATCATTGACAGGATTCAAATCCAGACCTTTTCCACCCAGTGTGGGAAGGACTCTGACGATACCACTGTTACCCCCACAGACTAAACTTGATATAATAAAGAAAATAGAATGGGGTATAAGTAGTAGTGTATTAATGGCAGAATATAACATTGGATCATCAGTGTGTTTGTTTTTTATGTGCAGTTAATAAAGTTGAATTCTTACTCTCTATTTCTTATTTAGCCTCATTATTTCTGCATTAAATATATTAAAAATAAAACTTTCTAGATAACGGAAAAATTGAAATAACGGCATCTTGAATCCCCGAAGGTGTCATTATTCTGAAAGTCTATTGTATATACAAACCAATGGGCTATATATGAAGGTGCAAGGATTAAGAAATCTTCAATAATAAATAACTCAATCTCTAAATAAATTAATAAAATGCCAGCAATTACTATCCTGATTAGTAAAAACATCCCCCCCCCCCAAGTTTAATAGGAAGTTGTTCCCAGGGCTTTATAGCTACAAAGGGAGAGAAATGCTAAGATTAACTTGATCACTCTGTCCCAGTAAAGAATTGCTCATTTAGCCAGCAGGGGAACCCCTGTTTGCCTGTCCCAGACTGCGAAGAAGTGGGGCAGCCAAATCAGAAATCCCCCAAAAAAAAAGAGAAAATACAATAAGTATAGCACACTCAACCAATGAGCATAAGTCGCTTATTTCACAAGCATTGTGAAATAAGCGACTTATGCTCTAGAAATGAAATTATGCTCTAGACTTGAAATTCTAGCAGGTTGATGTTCTTAGCCCCTGGGGCAAAGGTCATGATATGTGGTAACATGAAGATCTCTGAAGTGATCAACAACTCTGACTTTTTCCTGATTGACATGATAATTCAGTAGTATTAAAGGTTTAAGCTGACATCTGAGAGAAAACTGACATAGCATGTACTTGTATTTAAAGACATTATTTTCACTGAGTCAATATGAGATGAATTTGAGACAAGACTCTAAAATATGAGCATCGGAGGTTGAATCAATAGGCTTAAGGTCATCAGCAAACAGTTATCATTTGACACTGAAAGTTTGGAGTGCTGTTGTGAGGTCACTGAAATATACGATGTACAGTAGAGGTGCCCAGAGGAGAGACCTGTGGCACTCTGCAAGAGGAAAATGCAGTGAAGGACAAAGCCCCCTTTGGAGAACAACTTTTGCTGACCTGTTATTTAACAAGTGAATTTTACAGTCAAGTAAAGGTGGTAATATTCCATAAGGCATAACTTAAAATGAAGCACTTTAGGGTGAACAGAATCAAAAGCTTTGGCAATTTATCTGATGACCCTTATTCAGATTAACATACGTGAAGCATGAAAATAAAGCCAATTGGATGGAGCAGGTTGATGTTCTTGAATTGAAATTCTTGGATAAAGGAATTATGTATGTATGCACTCAAATTCTTGAAGATTACAGTTTCAAAGATCATGGTTTTTCTTTTAAGTTTGGATATGGAAGAGGTTATTTTAGCAATAGCATTTTGAAAAGATTTTATTTATGTGATAACAACATGAAATGATTGCAGGTTTGTAATGTAGTTTGTTAATGCAAATGACTACACATATAGAAGTCCAGTTGATGGACTAGGGGATTGATAGATGAATGGTGTATAATTGAACAATTATGCACTACAATGTGGCAGTACTATGGAAATAGATCCTGTCAGTATCACCATGATGATCCTCCATGTCATATAGCAAGGGTCCTGCAAGACTGATTTATGGACAGTAATGGTTTAAAATTGGATTGGGTGGCTCAGAGCCCAGACCTAATCCTCATTGAATAACTGTTTGAAAAATTGGAGCCAGGAAAATGCAGTGAAGGATTGAAGGGGATAAAGTTTAGACTACAGCTAAAATGGCTTTCTTCCAAATCAGCTCTGACAACTACTTTGAATGGTGGGGATGGTGACAAATTCTGGCCAAAACCAACCAGAAGTTGATAGAAAGTGTGCTAGGGAAAGTTGAGGCTTTCCAAAGGTGGCTGTGCCATATATTAACTTGGATTTTGAATTAAAGCCCTTTTTTGAAACTACCTGTGTGTGCCTGTTTTGTGTACTGCACTGTATTATCTTCTGAAGAAGAAGGAAGCACAATTGTACAATGACTAAGAATGGTGCTTTGTTTAAGAGACATGCCTGAAAATCAGGATATCAGCACACATTTAGTATTTCAGTACTGTTTGCTGCTTCAGATTTTCTTTGGAGCTTTATCTTATAACAGTGCATTTTAATCAAATATATACAGAATTTTTTAACAGTTTTTATCTTTGGGTTTTTGAGTGGTATTATTTCAGATAAATTTTTGATAATATATATATTTATAAATTTTATGCTTTAAATTTTTCATGTTTCTTTTCAACAAATGGTATCCAAAATTCTTTAACATGGCCGGGCTTTCCTACTAGAAACAAAAATTGTATTAAAATAAGAAACAAACTTTAAATATATTTTTCTTACAGTGCTTAACTCATTAGCACTTACATATTCAGCAAGCTATGCATGTTGTAGCATAGGGCCCTATCAGAGCCTTAACCTATTAACATGTGCATGTGGATTATTTTTACCACATCTCTATACTCTAGAACAACTCTGTTTACCCAAATAAAGCAAAATTATACAAAATAAGGCCACATAAGATTAAAGATAAAAATTGTCTTATTTTGCTTCTGACATAAAGTTGCTAAGTGTGATGTTATGACATTGTCAGTCACATCAGTTCTCTTGTTTGTTATTTAAAAGCCATAAGGGTAACACAAAACTGATTTATTGTTTAAGATTAAATAAACAGTGGAAATTGATTAGTTTTTTTATATGCATATATATTTCTGGGCAACAAAAAACATACTGAAAAAAACTGGTTCCCCCAACTGTGTAAATTCAGGAAATACTGTTCTAGATAATTATAGTATTCAGAAGTTTCCTATTAAAGGCAAATAAAATAAATATGAATTATATATCTTATTCCACATGGCAAATATCCAATGATGTTATAGCATTTACAAATTGTATAATGGAAGATGATTATTATAATTTTTTGTTTATTTTAGGTATTTGGTATCGTATATTGGATTCTATTGGGAAATTATCTGTACTAACAAATGCAAGTATTTTTCATTAATTTATATGTTATTTTTATTGAATTGCATACTTAGAAGTAACATTTGCTGATATATAGTACTACCTTTCGGGATGAGAAACTAATTTCAATATCTAAAGTAAGTATTGAATACATTTGATGTTTAATTTTTTTAAAATTTCATTAACACATCCTGCCATTCTGAACAGTTGAGAATGTCCATTCAGTTTGTTCTTGGAATATGAGATGTTGATATGATATTGCTTTTTGGTAAATGAGACAGTGTTTGAAAAAATGGGTAACAGATGAGAAGAATGCAACTTTGTATGAATGACATAAAGAAAGAAATAGGTTATTTTCAGTTCAAAATGAAAATAAATGAATAACTTTAATAGCCATCATTCTCTTTCAAAAATAATTTTTCTGGTAGAGATATGCATCACATAGCTTCTCTCTCTCTCTCTCTCTCTGTGTGTGTGTGTGGACAGATGATGACATCCTATCTTGAAATGATGTACAATATAATACTAATGGTTTGACGCACTTGTTTACTGATCCCCTTCAGAATTATGGTGTATATCACCATATCTTTTGATTTTGTTCCCTAGACTGAAGGGGATTTCATCAATATGATTTGTAAAGACCAGTGTAAAATAAAGAACTTAATAAAAAAAGTTTGGAGACTAACATTGTATCTTGAAACTGTAGTGTCAAAGCAAGTTGCAATGTTCAATGACTCATCTGTACAATTATGCATTAATTACCTATTTATCTGTAATCATCTGAATTAGCATGCATTGAACAGGTGTGTCTAATACCATTTAAAAAATATATATTTTAAATGGTATTACTGATTTTACTGAGCAGCAATTTTACATCAACTTTTGTTTCAAATTAGGGAAAGGTGCAACAGAATGTGCATCATTCAAAGGCTTTTCAGTGGTTTGTAAAGTTTAAAGAGGACCATATGCCTGTAGAAGATGCTTGCTCTGGTCACCCTTCAATTTCAAAAACCAATGATTTGATTACTTGTGTTCACAATCTGATCAGGAGTGATGGATGTTTAACTGTTAATGAATTTGCTAGTGAAATGGATATTATTTACGGGACATACAAATCAGTTTTAATACAAGATTCGGGAATGCAACACATTTCAGCCAAGTTTGTGTCTTGCCTCCTCACTGACGATTACAGACAGCAATGAGGTCTCACATACCTTCATCAGCATTCTACTGCTGATCCATATGTTGTTTCTTCCATCATTACTGGTGATGAATCATGGGCATATGGCTATGACCTAGAAACAAAGGTTCAGTCCTCTCAATAGAAGACTCTCCTCCATAGCCCAAAAAGAAGTAAGACAGTCTTGATCAAACATGACGATCACATTTATTGTATTTTTTTGACTTACAGAGCATTGTTCATTATGAATTTGTCTCTCATGGTCAAGCGGTGAATCAGGAATACTACAAAGCAGTTCTAGCAATCGCATGATGCCATTGGGAGAAAACAGCTGGAATAGTGTACTTTTGTGAATTGGTTCTTGCATCTCGACAATTCCCATTTATACTTAGCACTTTCCATTCAAGAATTTCTTGCAAAGCTTTAGATAACTGTGAGCACCTATCTACCATACTCGCCAGATTTTGTTACCATGATTCCCCCTTCCCTTCCCCCAAGCTTCCTTGTAAGGTAGACTTGCAGTGACTCGGAATTATTCCGAATGTGACATAGGAACTATTAGCAATTCCAAAAGAAGCCTATTGGAATGCTTTCAGAAGTTGCAAAAGCATTGGAATTGGTGTGTGCACTGTCAAGGTATGCACCAATACATAAAACCTACCTCAAAGGAGATCCTCCAACTAGCTGGTAAACTTCATCATTTTCCAAATATTAGTTCAGTTCCTGAACTTTGTGAACACATATTTGTTCAACATATCATCGCTTCAATGTTTCTGCCATAAAAATGGCAGAAACATTGAAGTAAATCATAGAGGCCCCTTGAATTGGACACATAAACAGAAAATATATGATTTACTTTTCCCATTGAGGGAGTTTCCAGAATTTCAGCTCTCAGCTGAGACTGACTAACTTGGCCGTGTTAGCTGCAAATTGCTTCTTTCCCCTGTAACACCTAAAAGAAATTGTACTATGGATCAAGTACTTATTTCACAGGATTTTTTGGCTTTTTCTTAGATTTAAAACAATGGCTTGGTACAGTAGCTGCACAAAACTTAGTAATACTGGAAAGGTAAAAATAATAGCCTTATGTTGTTCAGAGTTTAATGTCTCAGATGAATTATTTTTACAATGATCAAGAATTATCATAACATTTCTTTTTTTTTTTTTTTTTTTTTTTGAACCCTTACTGCTATCTAATTTCATTGTAACCCAGGTACTTTTATTTACCTCATAATTGCATGGATATTACTCAATTTCTTTAAAACATCTTGGCTTAAAGAATTTCTTAATTACAAGTGACATAGTTTTGTAGTGTCATCTGTATTTGCAACATAACGGAACAGGAATTCTTTTCTTACTTAATTTTTTGCCATTGCAAAACTCTATAAATAACTTTTGGAAGAAAGTCATAAAATACATCCCTTTTATCAAGATTACAAATGTCCTTTACCTTATATTTTTCAAGGATGGTTGTACTTAAAAGTTATGTTATTTGTGGTAGTCATAACCATTTCAAACAACCAGTTTGTAGCTTTTACTTTTCAACTGAACCAGATTCAATGCAAATATTTCAAGTTATTTTTATTCCTCAATATTTGTAGCCATCTATTGCTGCTTTTGAAGTTATTAATTCAATAGTTGACTGCTGGATAATTGGCATTTTCTTGAAAAATTATTCTTGAAATTGGTAAATTACCTGCATGCATTTTTTGATACTACTCAAAGCTTTACTTTAGGTTTCTCGTGTATTGAATTCTGAACTGCATATGAGTTGTTCAGTAGGTTTTCTATAAGGCCAGAAAACTGGGGGGCACTGTTTTGTTCTATTTCAAGGAAGAAGTGAATGTTGTGTATGTGGAAGTTTGTTTGTTGTTTGTTTGTTATTTGGTTTTTAGGAGCATTAGCAACTAAGACCATATTCCTCTGGTCATGGGATATGTGGTGGTCATTCCCTGACCTTTCTGCATCCTCTGTATTTGGTGGGCACTGGCTCGAACCCTGGTCTAATCAAGAAGCGCGTGCTACACACTGCTGCTCCTGCCCAACCTGGCTACGGAGTATGTAGAAGTGAAATGTATCCAAATGTTCCTTGCTATGGCATCATAATACAAAATACAATAGATCCTGCCCAACAGCTCTGCAGGGCCTTTAGGAGATGGTCCTGAGGTGCTGCAGAACTGTAGCCGAAAGAACTGGAACCTAACTAAATTAGCCAGATTATGAATAACTGTGTTAACAACATAGCAATAGTAGAGGCATATGATGCAGGAAAGCAAGTTTATGCAGCATCAGCCAAAAAAAAAAAAACGCTCCCATTTCACGTACGTTCATTCCAAATACAGCTCAGCCTTAAATTTATTTAGGCTATCAACTTCCACAACAAAGGATGGAAGTCTGTTTCACCAACCAACTACCCAATGGCTAAAGGCAAACTTCCACACATCTATCCTACATCTGTCTTTCCTCAATTTGAATTTATGCCTCTCAGGTGATTATTCTGAGCAAGAGGAAACATCCCATCAGCATTGCGCATGCTCAAACCATTCAAGGCTTTATACACCTCAATCAGATCACCTCGCATTTGCCTAGTCTCCAGACACTGTAATTTGAAAACTTAAGCCTTTCTTCATAAAAGCAACCCTTTGTTCCATTCACTAATCTTGTTGCCCTTCTCTGTACTCGTTCCAGCAGCTCTACATCCTTCTTAAAATGAGGCCTCCAGACTTGTATATAGTACTCTAGGTGTGGCCTGACCATTGCCTTATACAAGGGGATAATCACCTCCTTATCCCTGCTAGAAAAATTCCTGTATATCATTGACAAGTCACCCTGAGCTACTCTTGCAGACCATCTACACTGCTCAGAACATTTCATATCTGCCTACACAATTACCCCCAGGTCCTTTTCATTCTCTACCACTGTCATTGTAGTACCACAAAGTTGATACATTACTCTGGTAATGTATTAATCTGTTGATACATTACTCTGGTAATGTATTAATCTGTTGATACATTACTGCTTCCAATATGTAGTACTTTACACTTGTCAATGTTAAACTTCATTTGCCACCTCTCAACCCATCTGCTCAACTTTTTCTAGATCTTGTTACACCAGCATACTGTCATTAGTGTCATTAACAACCCTTCCAACCTTCTTATCATCTGCAAACTTGGAAATTAAGGTTGATATACCATCATCAATATCATTTATAAATACAGAAAACAACAATAGACCTAACACTGAACCCTGAGGGACTCTACTAATAACATTAGTCCACGATGAGCAGTGTCCATTGATTACCACTCTCTGTCTTCTCCCACTCAACTATCCCTGTATCCATTGCAGCAATTTGCCTCCAATGCCACGCTACTCCAGTTTGTTCAGCAGTCTTCCGTTTGCAACAGTGTCAAAAGCCTTTCTAAGACTCAAATATATGATATCAAAGTTATTCCCTGCATCCAGTTCCTTTGTGACCACATCATAGTATCCAATCAAATTGGTCAGGCAAGACTTTCCCTTAACAAAACATGCTGTAGTAGTAGTAGTAATAGTAGTGGCATGTGATGCAAGAAAGCAAGTGTATGAGCTTATGCAGCATCAGCCCAAAAAAAAAAAAAAAATAAAATCACACCATTCCCTCCAAATGCCTGTCCAGTTCCTCCTTAAATTTATTCAACCTATCAACTCCCACAACAACAGATGGAAGTTTGTTCCAGCAATTAACCACCCGCTGGCTAAAGGCAAATTTCTGCACATCTATTCTACATCTGTCTTTTCTTAATTTGAATTTATGCTCCTTTAGGTTCGTAATCTGAACAAGTGGAAGATCCCATCAGAATTCAGCGTGCTCAACCCATTCAAGGCCTCGTACACCTCAATCAGATCACCGCGCAGGTGCCTAGTCTCCAGCCACTGCAATTTGCAGAACTTAAGCTTCTCTTGGTAAGAGAATCCCTTCATTCCCCCTCACCAATCTTGTTGCCCTTCTCTGTACATGCTCAAGTAAATTTACATCCTTCCTAAAATGAGACCTCCAGACCTGTATGCAGTACTCAAGGCGTGGCCTGACCATTGCCTTATACAGAAGGACAATCACCTCCTTCTCCCTGCTAGCAAAATTCCTATATATCATTGACAAAATCCCGTGACCTGCCCTGGCAGCCTGTCTGCATTGCTCAGAAAACTTCATATCTGACTGCACAATTACTCCCAGATCTTTTTAATTTTCTACCACCTTAAGCTATAACCTGTGTCCGAGCTATAACTGAAGTCTTGTCTAGATGATCCTGCAGTGCTTCTTTAACCAGTACCTCCATTAATTTTCCTTTAACTGAAGTTAAACTAACAGGCCTATAATTACTTGTGTCGCCCTTTGATCCTCCTTTGTGAATTGGGGTCACATTTTCACAACTCCAGTCCATGGGTACCTCCCCTGAGTCCAAAGAAGCTCTCATAATTATGGCTAAGGGTTTGCTTACTTCCTTTGCTGCCTCTTTTATTATAACTGGATAAATCCCATCCACTCTGGGAGCCTGTTTTTTGTTTATCTTCAACAATTTCTCCTCCACTTTCCTCTCAGTTATTACAAAATCATCTAGCTCACTGCCAGAGTTTAACTCACCTCTTGCATTCCTCTCCCTGAATAACTCCTCATGTGTGAATGTAGATGCAAAATACTCATTCAGTTTGTTAGCCACCTGAGCAGAATCACCAATGGTTGAACCATCAATATCCAGTGGACCAATCTGATTCATCCCTTTCCTTCTAGAGTTTACATAGGTAAAGAACTCTTTGTTGATTTTCTTTTCATCCTTTGCCAAAGATTTCTTATAATCTGCCTTTGCCTGCCTAATCCCCTCTGTGACTTGGTTACAGACCAGCTTGTATCTCTCATAGGCTTCCATGTCACCCATTAATTTATATGTATCCCATGCATTTTTCTTCTCTGCCATATGTCTCATTAGTTCATCTGACAATGCAATTAGGCCTAAACCTTGAACAACATTTCTTATTTGGTATGTAAAGCCTAGTAGCTTCCAAGATAAATTCTTTGAAAGCTTCCCATTTTGAATTTGCTGTTGGTAACTCATCAGTTGGTCTCACTATATAGAATTTAAATACTGTTTCAGACCACCCTGGTCACCTTTACGAAAGCAAAAACCCTTCCCTTTACCAATGATGATAGTTACCTCTTTGAGTAAATCCCACTTCAGCACACTGTGATCACCACCACCTAGTGGTTCCTTTATCTGCAGTTCTTAATGCATGAAGAATCACTACTGATAATCAAATCAAGAGTATTACTCCCTCTAGTTGCCTCCCGAACATGCTGATATAGAAAACGATCATCCAATAAATCCACAAAAGCGTTGCTAGTGTGTGAGTGACCAATCCACAAATTCCAATCAATATCTGGGAAATTAAAATCCTCCATTATGACTCTCTGATTTACTAGCCCACTCTTATTTCCCTGTTGTTTCTTATTATACTCATCAGAGTCATTAGGCCTATAACACATTCCTACTGTCAATTTTGATCTCCCAGTGCTTATGTCACACCAAACTGACTCGACACTGCACTGTCCAGCGATGTCGGCTGGCTTCACTTCCTTGGATTTTATGTGTTTCTTAACTAATAGCCTAACCCCTCCTCCCTTCCTATCCTGTCTATCTTTTCTGTACAAATTGTACAGAAAAGATATTCCCCAAATTCCAGTTCTGCATTCCTTATATCTGTGTGACACCACGTCTCTGATATCCCAACAATATCTGCCTTTGATGTTTTGAGCAATACCTCAAATTCATCAAATTTATTTACCAAACTCGTAGCATTGGTGTACATGCAAGTATACATGCACCTGTTCCTATTCTTAGCTACCCTAACACAACCCATGTGTTTACTTGTACCACAATGACTCCCAGCAGTCTTTGAAATACCCTGCATCTTGTTTTCCAGGTTGCTGCTCATTCCAATAGAAGATAGCATCAGCAAATATTCTTGTACCCTTTCTATTTAAGTGTATCCCATCTGTGTAGAAGCAATCTCTCCTATTAACAAGTACAGACCAGGCTGAAAAAAATTCTACTCCTTGAGCCTTGCACAATCTTTCCAGGGCCGAATTGATCGACAAATCTCTCATCATATACTTCCTCCTATCGTGTCTGGCAGAATTGCAGACACTTTCAAATTCAACTTTGATTCATGGCTTTTTTTCAACAGTGACCTGTACTTGTTAAGTAATTCTGCTGGTCTCCGGCGGAATTACATTATTGACCGATCTTCAAAAACACTAAGTTCAGCATTCAGTCCCACCACCCCATTAATTGGAGGAGCAGGAAAACCATCATTCACATTTCCATACCATTCAGGAGAAGTAAAATAGTCTCCAGGGTCACCCAATATCACAAAAATGAAGTCCTCTTTGTGGGGATACTAGAAACTAAGCAAATGCTGAAAGCCATTTTGTGTTATGCTGTTAGCAGGTTGTCTGTTCTAAATGTCATTTCATAGTCTAGAAAAGAATGACATATGCTCTTAAGCAAAAAAATTTCTCTCTATAACTGAATGTACTGCAATTGACAAATATGGCAGTTTGTCCTCTCTCAGAAGTAAATGTTTCCTCTTTTAGCATTAGCATTTGTAGTGGCATATGATGCAAGAAAGCAAGTTTATACAGCATCAGCCAAAAAAAAAAAAAAAAAAAATCCACTTCCCATTCACCTCTTCATCTGCTCCACACATTTGTCCAGTTCTTTCTTGAATTTATTTAAACTATAAACTTCTGCAACACAGATGGAAGTTTGTTCCAGCAACCACTTGCTGGCTAAAGGTAAATTTCTGCAACTGTCTTTTCTCAATTTGAATTCATACCCCCTCGTGTGTGTAGTCTCAACAAGAGAAAGAATTCCTCTTGTTCAGACTACAACTAATAAATATGGAGTACACTATCAACTCTGTTGTCATCAAAAGGTGTGACCAAATCAGTAACTTGGGGGTTCTCTTCTCCAGCAGTGCTAAATTTGATGCCCATGTCCTTAAAATCACTAACAAAGCATTCAAAATGCTGGAATTTTTATCCGATAATTCTTATGTTCCAGAACCCTCTATTTTATCACTCAGTATACTATGAATCGCTATTTGACTACTTTCATCTGAGGCCTCTCTTCACTAGAAGAGTTATTGCTGACATCACTCTTATAGCCAAAGTAATCACTGCAACCTGTGAAGCATCTGATATCCTCACTAAAATCAACTTCCATGCTCGACAAGTCAGGAATCTTACTCTGTTTTGCCTTGACTCTACCACCATGGACTTTATGAAGTTCAGTCTGTTTAACAAAATCAGCAAATGACTCTCTCATTGACTTTTTTGACAATTCTCAATCATTGATGAATCCCATCCACAAGAATGCCTGTTATCTTGAACTGCAAAGTGACTAGCTCTCTCTTTTTTTTTTTTTTTTATGTGAACCCCAAACACGAGAGGTATTAGAACCTATAGTACTTAGTACCGTGCTTGGGTTAGAGGTTGAGAAGACGAAAGAAGATATTTGTTGATATTGGACTTGAACTTCTGTAGATTGTAATTTTCAGGAAATACGTATGAAGGAAGGTTGTTCCAGAAAACAGCAGTTGAATGAATAAATGAGGAAGATGAAAAGTTGGTTCTGTGGATTTGAAGTTGGACAGTAAATGGATGTTGGCGGCACGTGTTCGGACTGTTTTGAAAGAGAGAGCGGGAATTATAGAAGCCAATTCAGAAGAATAGTGCCCATGGAAGTATCTGTAGAAGAGGCATGCAGCAGAAACAGTACGTCCATGAGAAAGCGAGTGGAGAGGCTCTGTTAGAGATGAATCATTAATTAACCTAACTGCCCTCTTCTGAATGTAATCAAGAAGCCTGAGAGAGATTTTGGGGGCACCACCCCAGATGTGAGGCAGGGCTGATTTGCGATTTATACACAGTGAGCAGCTGTTTGGAAGAAAAGTAACGCTGAGAGCGAAAAAGAAAACCCAAGTTTTTAGATGCAGAGGAAGCAATATTTGTAATGTGCTTGTGCCAAGAGAGATTAGAAGTCAGGGTAATCCCCAAAAGAGATATATCATTTTGCCTAGAAATCGGAGTGTCACTAAAGATAAGCATAGGAACAGAAGAATCCTTTTTGCGAGATATAAGACAAGACTTAGTTTTAGAAGGGTTGAAATCAACTAAGTTGTCTTTGCCCCACTGGAGAATTATCTGAAGATCGGCATTTAAGAAATTGGTAGCAGATTTTCGAGAAGTTGAAGCTGATTGAGCAGGACAAGGTTTCTCAAAATGGAAAGTGGAATGCAATGTGCTATCATCGGCAAAACTATGGATAGGATTTCCAATCATTGGAAGAAGGTCATTAATATACAAGAGGAAAAGAGTGTGGGAAAGAACTGAACCTTGGGGGACACCGGCATTAGTGGAGAAGTTAGAAGACAAAGAGCCATCTACCATCACCCTCAGTGAGCGATCAGAGAGAAAACTGGATAACCAATTACTAAAAACAATTGGCAAACCATAAGATGGAAGCTTGTTTAGAAGACCTTTATACCAAACACGATCAAAAGGCTTTGAGATGTCAAGAGCAACTACTTCCGTTTCACCGAACCTTTCCATTGAATTAGTCCATAAATGGGTAACATAAGCCAGAATATCACCAGTGGATCAACACTGACGGAATCCATACTGGCAATTGTTGATCAGACGGAAGGTTTCTAGGTAGTTTAAGAGTTGGCGGTTAATTGATTTCTCCATTACTTTAGAAAAAGTAGAAGTAATTGCAATGGGACGATAATTGGATAGGAGGGATTTGTCACCCTCTTTAGGAACTGGCTGGATATGAGCAAATTTCCAAGCAGAAGGAAAAACACCTTTGTAATAAAAAAGTGAAAAAAGCGGCAAAGAATAGGAGTAAGTTCAGGAGCACAGGTTTTGAGAACAAGTGGAGAAATACCATCCGGACCTGGAGCTTTCTTAGCATCAAGATTCATCAAAATCCTTCTGATATCCTTTTGACGGAAGACCACAGGAGGCATTGAATGGAGCGTGTTGGGAATGGTGGGAGATGTTTTACCATGATCATTAATACATGAGCTGGAAGAAAAATGGGATGCTAGCAGGTCGGCTTTATCCTTGGCTGAAGTGACAACAGAACCATCTGGTTTGGACAGAGGTGGGAGCAGAGATGGGCAAAAGTTGCGGCCAATAGCTTTGGCAAGAGACCAGAATGCTCGGCTACCATTAGGGCAAGAAGCAAGTTTTCTACTCTTAGCCTGTTCAAACTCTAGTTTGGACTGATTAATAACTGCTTTACAATTGTTGCGAGCTTTGGTGTAGGCAGAAAATGAAACTGAACAATTAGAAACGAGCCAATTAAGATATGCAACATTCTTCTCTTGAACAGCCTTAGCACATTTATTGGAAAACCAAGGTTTAGATAAAGGACGAGATTTTAAAGTGGAGTGTGGGATAAAGGATTCCATTCCTGCAAGAATAATTTCACTAACACAATCTGAGCAAACGTTGACATCAGAAGCTTTGAAACAGTAATCCGACCAAGGAAAAGAAGAAAAGAAGTCTCGCAGGTCATCCCATTTTG
Source organism: Mastigoproctus giganteus (assembly GCF_048544385.1). NCBI lineage: Eukaryota > Metazoa > Arthropoda > Arachnida > Uropygi > Thelyphonidae > Mastigoproctus > Mastigoproctus giganteus. The sequence goes on along the minus strand of NC_143583.1, from coordinate 68,942,846 downwards.
CATTCTTGTAATGCCAAACAACACGAGTTTGGGAATAGCCATGAGATAAAGGTTCCATTGGAGAAGAGACAATCACCAAGTTGTGATCTGAAGTGCCTAAAGGACCTCTCACTTCGACTGTGTACTTAGAAGGGTTGTTTGTGAGAAAAAGATCAAGCATATTGGCTGTATGATTAGGATTGTCCGGTATTCTTGTAGATAAATGAACAATCTGTGCAAGGTCATTAGTAATTGCAAAAGCCCCAGCATCTCGACCAGCTGGATCGGTGTGACTAGAAAACGGAAGCCAGCTGGATTTGTGAACATTTAAAATCACCAATGAAAATTGCCTCACTGTTAGCAAAGTTGGACTGGAGAAAGTCAAGTTTCAAAGAGAGGAAGTCAAAGAGCTCCAAGTGATTACTGGAGTTGGGAGAATGGTAGAGACAACAGATGAATTTGACACAGTGAGGCAGAGAGATTTTAAGCCAGAGAAGATCAAAGAAAGGAGATTCCAAATTGCCAAGTCTCTGATAGAGAATATCAGAACAGACATATGCACAAGTACCACCTTTGAGGCGAAAGGAATCATACAGCGAATAATTTGGGCATCTGAGATGAACAGTAGTTGAATCAACTGATAACTGAGATTCTGTCAGAAAAAGTACATGGGGTTTGGCAGACTGCAAGTGAAAATGGACATCACTGAGATTAGAATTGAGACCACGTATATTTGTGAAATGAATTAGAAGTGCTAGGGAGGTTTAGATCTTTTTGCAGATAAGCTTGCTCTATTAGTTTGACAATTCATGGTGTATTCAATAGTAAGAAAAAGTGGGTGGGACATGCTGTATGAAGTAATGAAATTTTTGGATGTGGTGTACACACGGTAAGAATATACCCAGATCCTTGACATAACGTGGCCTCGACAATGCTCCCCGCATACATACTACTCGGATTCCCTCCAGTCAATATCTGGCAGAGTAGAGGTAGCAAGATTATACACTAGCTGATCCGGAAGCCCCCTAGAGAGTTACCAATAGGTTCGGTCCAGTGTACTAACTAGCGGCCAGCCTGCGAACACCGTTTTAGAGCTGTACCCTCGAAATGTAAGGAATATTGGATCTCGCCACAACGTTCATCATAGCCTCAAAGTCATCAATCATACTGCATGATAGAAGAGATAGGGACGGGTTGACCGGAACTTAGCTCTAGAGACTAAACATGGGTTCCACCACTTCAAGCCTCCAATAAGCAAAGTAGTGGTATTTCACCGGTATTTCTCATTTATTTATATAGTTTATTACTTTTTTTTTTCTTCTTTAATTAATTTACTTAATATTTGTTTTACCGATAACTTAACTTAATGCATACTTCCTTTGTATATATAATTTTAATGTTTGAATTTATATCAATGGTTTATCTTTCTGTTGGATTTCTTATTATTGTTATCAACTCTGCCCATTGTTCTGCTCTCATATACACTGTTTATGGTTACCTGTTGTATATCTTATTATTAATAAAATAAAATGACCCAATTAACCCCAGGTCTTTTTGATTCTCTTGTCATTTTGTCATACACTTGTTTAATATATATTTACTTTGTTGGACATAATCACACTCAGTTATGTTTGAAACTGGTACCAGACATCACATATTGAGATGGTACTGTAATTATAAAATTCTCAATTCCCACAAAGAAATTACATTTTTAGATCATGGCTGTGGAAACCTTTCAGAGACTTCTCCAATTTTATATTTTATGAGGTTAATATTACTGTTATTAATATTTGTCTTGGTCAGTTTCATTATACATCTTTTTTTGAGGATACATTCATGAATTACCTTGGAGATAGCCCCGGCTCCAAAGCAACAAAAAGAGCTGATCATTCATAATTCATTAAAAGTATTTCATAAATGAGTATTATCGCCCACCTTTAAATTTTTTTTATTATTATTATTATTATTATTATTCATTATAGGCTGTTATAATTGCCTTCACCTCTGATACCATTCCTCGTTTGGTTTACCGCCTAACAACTTCTCCAGATGGTTCGCTGAAAGGATTTGTTAATAGCAGTCTTTCCTACTTTAATACAAGTGATTTTCCTCCATATATTGAAACTAAGCCACTTATTGTAGATCGGAATGTGTCTATGCATGTTGATTTATGTCGGTAAGTTAATAAGTTTTTTGTAAATAGATGTTATTTTGAAGTGCATTTTCAATTTCAGTAATTAACGGTATTATGCTTAACTTGATTTTTCTGTTATGAATAGTAAATGGTAAAATTAGCTAGCTGCATCATCTAAATTACAACCCAGTATTAAATTGGTCAACTTATGATTTGTTGATTAGAAATATTTTAATTTAATATTGATTGTTTTTTTATCATATACACTGTTATCCAAAGTATTGGCACAGTTTTAATATGGTGTAAGATCACCTTTGGCTTTCAATAAAGTAGACTGCATATGTGGCAAACTTTCTACCAATAGTTTCATAAGTGGCAGTAGAAATATTTCTCCATTCCTTGTGCACGAATTTTTTTTTTTTTTTTTTGCAACTTATGAAGTCAGTGCCCATAGTTGATTTCACACATATATCTCTCCAGTTCGTCATACAGAGCCTCAGTGGTATTAAGATTGGAGCTCTAAGCTAGCCATTTTATTGATAACACATTATTCTCTTCAAACAAAGTCATGATGCATTGTAGTTCATGGCAAGGAGTATTGTTGTGTTGAAATGTGTATGGCCCTTCACTGTAAAATGCCATCAGCAGAGAAGATCAGAATCATTTAGATATCATGGTAGAAGAATCCATTCATTGTACTGTCTACAAAAATGAAGTCTGATGCCAAATTATGAAAAGCATCTGCATGTGATCTGCTTCTACTACTGTTGGGATGGGGCAACCAATATGGGAAGCATTTTTGTGCTTATTGCTGAACCCAGATTTTTCCATGAGATTGGAACAGTGAATACTATGATTCATCACTCTAGACAGGGGTGGCCAACGAGTCGATCGCGGCTTTAATTTCAGTCGATCACAACGAATTTTAAATATACAGGGTGTTTCAGTTAAATGTTTCACAACTTCTAAGAGGGGTAGGGTACATCCTGACAACTCGAAATCATATAGCAATGTGGGGTCGGAAATGCTTTCCTGAAGCGGTGTTGTACACAGAAGCACCATAAAAAGAAAAGAGACCGTAAGTGAGAAATCGTTTTAATAATACATGAAAAGAAGCAAAAGGTACATGGATTAAAGTAAGTGTTCGAAGTTTCTTCAACCTCGTATTGCTTTCGCACAGTGGTACCTTGGAAAATGTGCTACAAATCCCCTTTTTCCTGCTGAAGTGTTGTTTTCCGATGAGGCATCCTTCACAAGGGAAGGAATTTTCAACACGCATAACGACCATATCTGGGCGGTCGAGAACCCGCATGCAATACGACGTCGTGCAGCACAGATTCGATTTTCAGTCAATGTATGGGCCGGTATTATGGGAGATCACCTCATCGGACGTTACCTGTTACCATGTCGTCTAACCAGACCTATCTACTTGATCTTTCTGCAGCAAGTATTGCCACAACTTTTGAGAGATCAACAGATTTCTGCATCGACGCAACAGACAATGTGGTTCCAACACGATGGAGCCCCTGCCCATTATAGCGGAGATGTTCGTAACTACCTGGATGTCACATTTGGTCAACAGTGGATCGGACGTGGTGGTCCCGTGCGTTGGCCTGCTCGGTCACCCGACCTATCATGTCTTGATTTTTATTTCTGGGGTCATATGAAATCGCTAGTTTATGACACCCCTGTTGACAATGCTGAGGAGCTGGTTGCAAGAATCGCAGTAGCTGCCGAAGAAATTCGAAATTCGCCTGGAGTATTCCAGAATGTTCGGATGTCCATGCGTCGGAGATGTGAGGCGTGCATTGTAGCCCGTGGAAGAAACTTCGAACACTTACTTTAATCCATGTACCTTTTTGCTTCTTTTCATGTATTATTAAAACGATTTCTCACTTACGGTCTCTTTTCTTTATGGTGCTTCTGTGTACAACACCGCTTCAGGAAAGCATTTCCGAACCCACATTGCTATATGATTTCGAGTTGTCAGGATGTACCCTACCCCTCTTAGAAGTTCTGAAACGTTTAACTGAAACACCCTGTATAGTCATCCCTCGATTTGCGCGGTCAGGTATACTACCAAAATTTTATATTGCGCAGTGGGTTTCGCTACCTGCGCATTATTTATTATTATTTTTTTTTTTTTACAAAGCTTCAAAAATAGGAATAAAGAGCAGATTTTGAAATTTTATTCTTTTTTTTTTTTTTTTATCCATGATTAAAGATTTCATTGAAGGAGAAACACATTTCTCCAAAGCTACAACAAGACTGATCATTCATAATTCATTAATAGTAACGAATCATAATAAACGTAAAATACCACAGAATTCCACCTGTCGTTATTATTACAAATGCAATAAGATTGAGTTTACTACCCGTTTATAATTAGATTGCACTAACAGAAAAGCCCAATAAACTGGAAAATGCAAATAGTTTTTATTGTTTTATGGTCGTGAGCTCCAGAAATAGCTTTAGAGAAATATCACAAAGGCATTCAAAATTGATTCTTATAATGGTATAACCAAACAGAGCAATAGACACTGGTGTGTTTGTCCGGTTATTTTGGAAACAACTTTCTCTTTCGGGAATCCTCTTCATCAATTATCCTACGTTAGCTGTTCAGAAAATATTTTTCTGGTTCGCGCAATTTAAAGTGTTTTATTCGGTAAGCATTGCTTTTGCTGATTTAATAACTGGACAGTACTTATATGTTAATTTAATACCTTTTGATTTAAAATAAATACTACGAAAAAGAGTAAAACGTATCATTTTCATCAAGAGTGGGAACTAGAATACTTTTTTGTAATAGTGGAAAAAAAATGTTGCTGTTTGATTTGCAATGCTTCCATGGCTATACCCAAAAAAGGGAATTTAGAAAGACGCTTCAACGCACTCCATGGTAAATATCAGTTGGATTTTCCGCTGAATAGCGACCTTAGAAAAAATAAATTAGAAGAACTTAAATCCAGTTTATTCACACAATTTCTTCATGACACCTAATTTACAATCTAAAGCAGTAATTGTAGCATCATTTAAAAGTGAGTCGTCGTCTTGCAAAAAAATGCAAACCATTTTCTGATGGCATTCATCAAAGACCCATTTTTAGAAATAATATTCTCTTTTTGAAAATTTTAAGAACAAATTGAAATTAAAAGTGCTCTTCAAGATCTGCAATTATCTCAAAATACTGTGCTGATATTGCTAATTGTGTGTCCTTTTCTTTAAAAAGTTGATTAATCTACAGATGTCAGTGATACAGCTCAGTTGCTCATTTTTATTTGTATGGTTTTTGATGATTCTGCCACTAGAGAAGAACTAGAGGTCTTGATATATTTAACTCATTAAAACATTTTATTGAAAAAATTAAATTATCACTATTTAAGCTCATATCAGTAACAACAAATGTAGCTGAAGCAATGACAGGGCATCTTAACGGATTCATCACATTGTGCCAAAAGGATGATGAATTCCCAGATTTTTTGAGTTGCCAGTATCATCCACCAAGAAGTGTTAGCCAGCAAAAGATTAAATACTAAAAGTGTTATGGACATAGATTGCAAAATCGTGAATTCCATCAGAGGATAATCTCTTCCAAGGAGACTTTTCAAAATGCAACTTGATGAAAACGAACCAGATCTGATATTACATACAGATGTAAGGTGGCTGAGTCGGAGTAAGTCTCTACAGAGATTTTGAAATTTGCTGAATGAAATTAAAAAATTCGTTGATCAAACTTTTTTGGGGAGATGATTATCAGCAGCCACACGATACGGAGTGGTTGTGTGATCTGGCTTTTTTTGGCACATTTTACCAGTAAATTAAGTGATCTGAATTTGGAATTACAAGAAAAAAAAATAAAGATGTGGGTGACATGATTAGTAGTATTTTTGCATATAAATATCAATTTTTGGCAACGGCTAAGGATCTCAAAGAAAAATAAATTCAACCATTTTGCAAATATGCAAGATCATTTGCAAAAGTATCCTGTTTTTGAATTTAATATTGAGAAATATGTTTCTGAAATTGAGAATGTTGTGGACGATTCTGAAACCAGATTTAGTGATTTCAAAACAATTCAAGACATTGTTCAAAATATTTCTTATCCATTTAATGTCAACTTAGATACGAAACAAATTGCAGAAAAAAATCGGTGCGATTTTTCACATGAATAAAATATTACTTGAAAATGAAATGATTACATTGTGAAACGATACCTTCCTAAAAGCCAGATCATCAGAAAAAGAGTTTTGGAAATATGTTTGCCGAGAAAAGTACCCAAATGTAAAAAAATGCAGTGAACTTTTAAATTCCTGTTTTGGTTCCAATGTAAATCGGCCTTTTCGTGGTTGAAACAAACAAAGACAAAAAATCGCTCTACTCTTACGGATTGCATACAGAAGATTCTTTACTGTTGGCCTTATCACAGTATATCCCCGATTTTGAAAGCTTGGCAGATGACATGAAGACACAAACTTCGCATAAATTAAAATTTTAAAATTTATAAACAACGTTTTTCAATATGTGTTGATTAACTTTTTTTAACCGTGTGCAATGAAATTTTTGAGATGGTAGATCACGGCATATTTTGAAGGAAAAAAGTCGATCGCATCACAAATTAAGTTGGCCACCCCTACTCTAGAGAATACATTGTCCAGTTTTTACAAAGACAGCATTGATGTAACTATTGCCAACATTGATTTTGTTTATTATTTTTTTTTTTTTGTGGTTGCAAGCTTGTGCTGTTTAGCTTGTCTATGGAAACTATTTTGATGCACAGTTTTACACAGCTTTATCAAAATACAAGGTTGACTGCTTTGTGATTCAATGTTCACATCTCCCCTCATCTTCCACTTACAATGTTCTATGCAGTGATCTCTACGAAAACTTAATCTCTAAAATCTGTTTAATACTAAGTCCAACCCTATCATCCAATGTTTTGTCCATGTTCAAATTCATGGAACTGTGCTCCATATGCCATTTCACTTTAAACTGAATTAAATGCATTCTGCAGTTCAGTTTATATCCATGCATCACTATATTACCCTCTACGTCATTAGCAATGTGTGGTATTGGGTCATCATCATCCTATACTTTTAATAATGAGCATAAGAGATTTAATGCTTGTTGGAATCACTCTGTGCTGCAGCGTAGAACATGCAATAAGATACATCAAGATATGTGCATTAAAAAAGCAAGCATAAATAAAATTTGTTTGATTGTTTTGTTTTGTACCAAGAAGATAAGACTATAAGGCATCATTTCTAAATGTATGTAAATTGCATGGTCAGTTTTCGTGTTTTACTGAAGTTTCTGTGCAACCCTTGCTCAAGTACAACCAGTTTATCCACAGTGTGAAAAAAATCCTTAAATTCCTCCCATCTTGAGAAGATTTGTGCTAAGCTTTTTCCACAATGTGTGGGATGATAGCACTTGTAACCACTGTGCATTACATAACAGTATGATTTTCTGGATACCACAATGGCTACTTAGCAAATTAAATTCACTTACTTCTTCTATGCTCATACCATGATGCACCTTTTAAATGTTCTAATATAATAAACATTGCTATTGCTTTTGTTTATTGTAAATAGGTTTTCATATTATATCAGTTAGTGTCAAAGCATATTATGATGGTGTAAACCTGTAGTTATAGTGTATTGAATAAATATAAGGCTGAAATAAACACCATTAATTAAGTAAAAGAACTCGTGATATAATACCTCAATTGATCAAGTTGAAGGCTTTTGATACACGTCCAAAAGACTAAAGGTATGATGGTAATGGTGGTGGGAGGACAAATAAGATATAATTATCATCTTTTATATCTTCTCATCTACAACGTGTGATAACTTATTCTAGCCTTAGTGTTTTGATAATAAAGATGTTCTTTGCCAGTGGCTTTTGTAATTGAATTTGTTTCAAAATCCTTCATTATAGCAATGTACAGTCTGATCAAGAAGTTCTAAAAATTGTAATTTTCTAAAAAGAAAATTGAGTAATACAAAATTTTTATAAGCAGTTCTGTTCAAAGTAGCCCTCTTCATTTATGATGTTCAAATATCCCAACATTCTTGCCACTTCTGGAAGCATTGCTAGGCTCCAGTTGTGAAGCAGTTCAGTTCCACTGAAATTATTATGCTTCCAGTTATTATTATTGGGAGACTGGAATGTCAAACAATTGGTGGCACTTTTTCCTAACATTTTCCCCCAACTGAATCTTCTTTTCTGTGTGCCATCTCCTAACGGAGGTCGGCGACCACCATGGCAAATGTCTCTCTTCTCTGGTAACTCTGAACAGCTGCTCGATGTTCTGTCCTGTCCAGTTCTTAATGTTATCAAGCCATGATGTACATTCTCCCTGGCTTTCTTCTTCCTTCCATTCTCCCCTCAATAATTAGCTGTGGAATTGCGTATTTGTTGTTCCTCATCAAGTGTCCAAGATACGCTGTTTTTCTTTTCTTTATGTGCTCCTTCAACAATTCAAGAGTTTTTCCATTTCTCTGCAGGACACTCTTATTGGTCACTCTTGCTGTCCGTGGTATCTTTAGCATTCTTATGTACATCCGCATTTCAAATGCTTCTAGTTTTTTCATTTTTCAAGGTGTTAGTTTTCAGTGTCCATGTCTCGGCACCATACAACAAAACTGACCAAATGTAACATCTCATAATCTGGATTCTGAGGTGGAGATGCAGGTTTCTATTGCACAATGCAGGTCTCATTTTAAGAAAATACTGTCTGGTCATTTCAATCGTTGCTTTTTTTTATTTCCATATCTGGTTCATTTTTGTCATATCCGATTTATACCCGGTTCGTTTTTGTCATTGATCCAACAGCCCAGATATTTGATTTTGTCAACTCTCTCTATCGGCCTTCCATTTAACATGAGAGGAGGTGTTGGCATTGCCCCATTAAGGATCATGATCTTAGTCTTGTTGATATTAATCCCGAGGCCCATTCTTTCACTTTCTTCACTCACATGATTGAGGAGTATCTCTAAGTCCTGCACATTAGTTGTACAAAGTACATGTCATCTGCAAAGTGAAGGTTGTTATTCACTCTATCATTGACAGATATTCCTTCATTTCTTCTATCTAATGCTCTCTTGAAGATGTCCAAGTAAATGTTAAATAGGAGGGGGAGAATATACATCCTTGCCTCACTTCACGTTCAAAGTTGATGTTTTCTGGCTTTCTGCCATCAATTACAGCAGATGCCGTTTGGCATATGAATAATCAAACACCTGTAGAGGTGTTTGATTATTCGTATGCCCTTTTCATCAAGTCTGGACTCCTCAGGGTCCTTGATGAGCTTGGTATGTTGGATTAGATTAAAGGCCTTCTCAAAGTCAATAAAACAAAGATGGGCATCACTCTGTTGTTTTTGCACCTTTGCATCATGACCTGGGCACAAAACAGTGCTTCTCTTGTACCCAGTCCTGAACAGAATCTGAACTTCTCTATAGCAGGCCTGGTTCACATTCTGAACAAATTTTTGATTAATGATGCCCTAAATTTTTAAAAAGCAAGCAGCATTGTTTTTAACATTGATCAGACCTATAATAATCTTTTGGATGGGATAATCTTGGTGACTTTCACTGGGATAACTGGCGTTTCATTTCAGGGCCATACACTAGAGTGAATGGAAACACACAAGCAACACTCTCATCAACCGGTGAGATACCACCACTACTGATGACTCTCATCAACCGGTGAAATACCACCACTTTGCTTATTGGAGGCTTGAAGTGGTGGAACCCATGTTTAGTCTCTAGAGCTAAGTTCCGGTCAACCCTTCCCTATCTCTTCCATCATGCAGTATGATTGATGACTTTTGAGGTTATGATGAACGTCGTGGCGAGATCCAATATTCCTTACATTTCGAGGGTACAGCTCTAAAACGGTTTTCGCAGGCCGGCCGCTAGTTAGTACACCGGACCGAACCTATTGGTAACTCTCTAGGAGGCTTCCGGATCAGCTAGTGTATAATCTTGCTACCTCTACTCTGCCAGATAGTGACTGGAGGGAGTCCGAGTAGTGTGTATGCGGGGAGCATTGTCGAGGCCACGTTATGTCAAGGATCTGGGTATATTCTTACCACATGTACGCCATATCCAAAAATTTCATTACTTCATACAGCATGTCCCACCCACTTTTTCTTACTATTGAATACACCATGAATTGTCAAACTAATAGAACAAGCTTATCTGCGAAAAGATCTAAACCTCCCAAGGATTTCCTAATTCATTTCACAAATATACGTGGTCTCAACTCTAATCTCAACGATGTCCATTTCCACTTGCAGTCTGCCAAACCCCATGTACTTTTTCTGACAGAATCTCAGTTATCGGTTGATTCAACTACTGCTCATCTCAGATGCCCAAATTATTCGCTGTATGATTCCTTTCGCCTCAAAGGTGGTACTTGTGCATATGTCCGTTCTGATATTCCCTGTCAGAGACTTGGCAATTTGGAATCTCCTCTCTTTGATCTTCTCTGGCTTAAAATCTCTCTACCTCATTGTGTCAAATTCATCTGTTGTCTCTACCGTTCTCCCAACTCCACTAATCACTTGGAGCTCTTTGACTTCCTCTCGTTGCAACTTGACTTTCTCCAGTCCAACTTTCCTAACAGTGAGGTAATTTTCCTTGGTGATTTTAATGTTCACAACTCCAGCTGGCTTCCGTTTTCTAGTCACACCGACCCAGCAGGTCGAGATGCTGAGGCTTTTGCAATTACTAATGACCTAGCACAGATTGTTCATTTACCTACAAGAATACCGGACAATCCGAATCATACAGCCAATACGCTTGATCTTTTTCTCACAAACAACCCTTCTAAGTACACGGTCGAAGTGAGAGGTCCTTTAGGCACTTCAGATCACAACTTGGTGATTGTCTCTTCTCCAATGGAACCTTTATCTCATGGCTATTCCCAACCTCGTGTTGTTTGGCATTACAAGAATGCAAAATGGGATGACCTGCGAGACTTCTTTTCTTCTTTTCCTTGGTCGGATTACTGTTTCAAAACTCCTGATGTCAACGTTTGCTCAGATCGTGTCAGTGAAATTATTCTTGCAGGAATGGAATCCTTTATCCCACACTCCACTTTAAAATCTCGTCCTTTATCTAAACCTTGGTTTTCCAATAAATGTGCTAAGGCTGTTCAAGAGAAGAATGTTGCATATCGTAATTGGCTTGTTTCTAATTCTTCAGTTTCATTTTCTGCCTACACCAAAGCTCGCAACAATTGTAAAGCAGTTATTAATCAGTCCAAACTAGAGTTTGAACAGGCTAAGAGTAGAAAACTTGCTACTTGCCCTAATGGTAGCCGAGCATTCTGATCTCTTGCCAAAGCTATTGGCCGCAACTTTTGCCCATCTCTGCTTCCACCTCTGTCCAAACCAGATGGTTCTGTTGTCACTTTAGCCAAGGATAAAGCTGGCCTGCTAGCATCCCATTTTTCTTCCAGCTCATGTATTAATGAACTTGGTAAAACACCTCCCACCATTCCCAACACGGTCCATTCAATGCCTCCTGTGGTCTTCCGTCAAAAGGATATCAGAAGGATTTTGATGAATCTTGATGCTAAGAAAACTCCGGGTCCTGATGGTATTTCTCCACTTGTTCTCAAAATCTGTGCTCCTGAACTTACTCCTATTCTTTGCCGCCTTTTTTCACTTTCTTATTCCAAAGGTGTTTTTCCTTCTGCTTGGAAATTTGCTCATATCCAGCCAGTTCCTAAAAAGGGTGACAAATCCCTCCCATCCAATTATCGTCCCATTGCAATTATTTCTACTCTTTCTAAAGTAATGGAGAAATCAATTAACCGCCAACTCTTAAACTACCTAGAAACCTTCCGTCTGATCAACGATCGCCAGTATGGATTCCGTCGGTGTCGATCCACTGGTGATATTCTGGCTTATGTTACCCATTTATGGACTACTTCAATGGAAAGGTTCGGTGAAACACAAGTAGTTGCTCTTGACATCTCAAAGGCTTTCGATCGTGTTTGGCATAAAGGTCTTCTAAACAAGCTTCCATCTTATGGTTTGCCAACAGTTTTTAGTAATTGGTTATCCAGTTTTCTCTCTGATCGCTCACTGAGGGTGATGGTAGATGGCTCTCTGTCTTCTAACTTCTCCACTAATGCCGGTGTCCCCCAAGGTTCAGTTCTTTCCCCCACTCCTTTCCTCTTGTATATCAATGACCTTCTTACATTGACTGGAAATCCTATCCATAGTTTTGCCGATGATAGCACATTGCATTCAACTTTCCATTTTGAGAAACCTTGTCCAGCTCAATCAGCTTCAACTTCTCGAAAATCTGCTACCAATTCCTTAAATGCCGATCTTCAGGTAATTCTCCAGTGGGGCAAAGACAACTTAGTTGATTTCAACCCTTCTAAAACTCAGTCTTGTCTTATATCTCGCAAAAAGGATTCTTCTGCTCCTATGCTTATCTTTAGTGACACTCCAATTTCTAGGCAAAAGGATATATCTCTTTTGGGGATTACCCTGACTTCTAATCTCTCTTGGCACAAGCACATTACAAATATTGCTTCCTCTGCATCTAGAAAACTTGGTTTTCTCTTTCGCTCTCGGCGTTACTTTTCTTCCAAACAGCTGCTCACTCTGTATAAATCGCAAATCCGCCCTGCCATGGAATATTGTTCCCACATTTGGGGTGGTGCCCCCAAAACCTCTCTCAGGCTTCTTGATTCCATTCAGAAGAGGGCAGTTAGGTTAATTAATGATTCATCTCTAACAGAGTCTCTCCACTCGCTTTCTCATAGACGTACTGTTTCTGCTGCATGCCTCTTCTACAGATATTTCCATGGGCACTGTTCTTCTGAATTGGCTTCTATAATTCCCGCTCTCTCTTTCAAAACAGTCCGAACACGTGCCGCCACCAGCCAACATCCATTTACTGTCCAACTTCAAACCCACAGAACCAACTTTTCATCTTCCTCATTTATTCATTCAACTGCCGTTTTCTGGAACAACCTTCCTTCATACGTATTTCCTGAAAATTACAATCTACAGAAGTTCAAGTCCAATGTCAACAAATATCTTCTTTCGTCTCCTCAACCTCCAACCCAAGCACGGTACTAAGTACTATAGGTTCTAATACCTCTCGTGTTTGGGGTTCACATAAAAAAAAAAAAAAAAAAAAAAACACAAATGAGACTGCATAGTGTGCATGCGAATCATGAACACCTAACTCCAAGTAAGTTTCTTTAACATACAGTATCTATCATGGACGACTGTGCTTTGACCTATGTTTCCATTGTGCATTATAAACTTGTATCTGTTTGGAACAGATGGTGAAGAAGTAAATGTTATTTTTATGATTGTTTTCTTTAACTACTTTTAACCCAAAACATTATCCATATAATATATCCTACTTATAAAATTGATTGTTACTGATTGTTATGATTAATACAAGCAATTTTAAATGTTCTGTATATTGAAATGTCAGCAGTTATTTCCTGTTGTGCAGTCAACTTGGCCAAAATCAAATAAAATTAAAAAACAGTCTCTTACAAAATGAAAATTTTTATGTAACTTATAAATAAAATGACACTGGAGAAATATGGGACTGTTCAGCATCCGGTTCATTTTTGTTTGGAAAATAGGCCACCTTGTCAAAAATGAGATGTCTAGTCATCCTAGACATCTCATCAGATTCAGTAAAATACAATTGATGAAATTAGGGTCTATTTCCATCCTTTTCTTCAGTATTCGCACTAGTCATCATTCAACAGTCTTGGAAACAATTTATCCACTGATAAGTGATAGCCTTACCTTAAACAAGCATCACCAGATGTTTCTTAACATCTGCAGATGTTTATTTCAGAAAAAGAAACTAACTGGAGGATATGGATGATTTGTAGCTTGCAGGTAACATTGAGAAAATGAAGAAAAGCCAAGAAAGAGGATAGGAAAGCCTTTGTCACACTAGAGTAATCTAATAGTATTATAAGGTAGCAAAAGCAAGAGAAACTAATAGACAGTAATTTGAAGATGACGAAATATTCGGGATAATCAGGAAGATTAGGTCATCACTATCCATTTTCATAAGTGAGGGACCCTTGGGCAATAAATTGGTCTTAAATTGATGGGGTTAGTTTATAAATTTTGTGAATTTTTTCTTATTTTTGTTAACAAATACAACTATAATAAACACCTGAGAATAATTTGCTGTAATTGTTTAAGTTAGTCATTAAAAAAAAATAAAGCAAACTTTATTCTGCAGGTTTTTCATTTCCAATGCAGAACATATGATACAGGCCAAGGATGACATCCTCTCTCAGTTTGGAAAGCATTAAAGATCAATAAAAAAACTTAGTTTATAAAAACTAATATCATCAAAGATTTATTTTCAAAGGAAATAAGTGTACAGGATGGCAACTCCTCTGACTTGTATTGTTGATAAGAGTCTAGAAATACGAGCCAAAACACTGCCCTCCCCTGTCAGTAAATGCTGCTTTCCTTGTCAATCATGATTATAAAAGGCCTATGAGAAATGAGTAGAGAGATGGTATGCCATGAATATCGAAAGAGATTGGACTGATCAGTAGTATGTTACAATAAGTCATGGAAAACTTCACTGTTTTATACATGTTCTAAAAAAAATGTTAGTGCAGTTCTACCAATATTGTGCAGTCAATGTAATTTTTCTAGTGGATACATTCCAATACAGTTTTGCAATTCAAATATTTAATAGCAAAAGCTATTATGACTTTATGATAAATTTGGTAAATTGTGGACTTGGTCTGGTGGTTAGCTGACTTTCTGTTGTGTGAATTCCTAAGACCAAAGTGTGTTTCTTTATGGTAGTTGATTTTGCTGGCTCCAAATAGAATTCATAGATAGAAAGTTGCCAACTGAGTTTTCAGAGTTATATTAAATATTATTTAACTTTAAATTAAGTATATTTGTATTTGGAAAATCAATTGATCATCCAATAGCACTATTCAGAGAACTTTTTTGAACCAAATTGAAATGAAATGATTTTGTATTTAAAAAAAAAATGCAAAGTTTCCAGTATTTTCCCATATCATTGAAGATAAATAGATATTTGTCGGTATTGGTTCGTTCAAACTGAGAACGTACCAGACATTATTGTGAAAAAAGAAAAAATTGATATACAGTAGTCCTTGGTTAGGAAACTGAGAGTGCATAAGGAAGCTTGAAATATAACAAATTATCGCAAGCCATGTTTGGCATTTCAGCAATTCCTCATAACAGTGCCGACTGCAAGGGACTATTCAGCCAGTTGAAAAAAAATTTTTTTCATTCAGATCTGTTCTTTCTGGTAAAGATTTGTAAATGCTTTGAGAACTGTCTAAACAGCAGTGACATTGTTATAAACAAAACTTTGACTCACCATTTCTGAAGAGGAGGCAATCTGCAATGTGGACTTCAAAAAAGTTCCTACTTCCACAGCAACAGATGATAGTTTGTTCCAACAATCAACTACCCGCTGGCTAAAGACAAACTTCCGCACATCTATTCTGGAACTGTTCTTCCTCAATTTGAATTTGTGCTCCCTTATGTGTGTGGTCTAAGCAAGATGTAGAATCCCATCAGCATTGAGCTTGCTCATGGAAGCTGTTCTGGTTTAACAATGTAGAAAGACATTTGTTGAAAGGAAAAAAATTCCTATATTATTGCAATCATTATTGCTGACAAGTTAAAGCAGGACATGTTACCAAAATGCAAAGTTGTATACAATGCTGGCCACTTTATAATGTGTGCTAAAGTAACAGGGATTCGTGGACTTCCAAAGAGGTATGATTGTTAGCACTTATTTAGCAGGTGCTACAGCAGAGAAGATAATTGTGCTGGTCAACTATTTAAAGACTTTCACTTGAGTCTTTAATGAATAAAAAACTTCCCAGAAAACATTCATGAACTGACACAACTGTGACCAAACAAGTGTTTTTGTTGAAAAAAATTAAAGACATATTACACTTGTGACCAAAAACAAGTGTTTTTGGTGACAGGTGTTGTAATATGTGTTTCATTTTTAAGAGAATTTGTATATGGAAGATTAGGTTACTTTGAATTTTTTAGGCAATGTGACTGTGCCATGGCACTTGATTTCTGTAAGTTTGCATGGTGTGCTAGTCACCTTCAACCAGCTTGTGGAGCTGAAAGATTTTTGAATAGCTAATAATATGTAATTACAGACTTAACTGAATTTAATGATATTCCCTTAAAAGCCAATTATGCAATTGAACAAAATGAAAAAATAAATAAAGCAAACAACCTTAAAACAGTTTATTGAATTTGATGATGTAATTTACCTGTTGCAATATATGGCATGCATTAATTAAGAATAAAGCCTGGGAACACTGTTTGGACAGTGCCAGCATGGTGTTTCATCTAAAGTTGATCTCCATTAAAAAGCCTTAAGTTTTTCAATTTCTGAAAGTTGGCAAGTATGGATATGAGTCTTGAGAAGGGAATTAATAATCTGAACCTTATCTACAAACCTGACGTTCATTTATTGAGTATAGTGATGCAAAAATAACTAGAAGTGCTGTAGTCTGGAAAATCGTGCATTGTACTTTTTTCTATATAGATATGTACGTGTGACTTAAACCCTCACACAGTAGTGGATTCTGCTAATTTCACCTCAGCATCTTCTGTGACAGTATATTAGTTATGCCACTTTTGCTTCTCTTTTCAAAAGACTGGATTTGGTTTCTGTCACCTGAACAGACTCCCTGTTGGGAGACAACAGGAACTTCTGTAGGGCTTTATGCAAAACAGCCACTGATCATAAAATGCATGCAATTTACAAAGACAACATACTGATGCCTAATAGCCTAAGTTGCTTCAACACTTATTCAAAACAACTCAATCTATATCACCGTAACAATACGAAGTAATGAAAATATGCGTCTGTGAAAACATGAACAGATGTATGTCATACTGTGTGTCAAATGATATTAACACAAATATTCATCTAGTTAAGTTCATAAAAACTTAAAACTAATTAACTAGATGAATACAAAAGGTTCATTTAGTTACGTTTTTATTTTTAATTTTATTTGTTTATTTATTTATTTTTATTTATTTATTTTTTTTTTTCTTTATTAAATGTTGTTTCATATTTGATAAGCTTTGATCATGTTACAGAACTTGGATCTTTCATCTAATGTTGCTTCTAATTCCAGTTATCCAGATTACAGAGAACCACCTTGGGCTTCTAATAAATATGACCATTCAGAGCAATACTGGCATTTGCTGGCTATTCGCTTTGCATTTGTTTTGATTTTTGAGGTAAAAACTTTTTATAGTTTTGGTTTTTCAGAATAGTTGTATATGATATTGTTATTATTGCATATACAGTCTGTCCTCATATAGCACGATAGTTGCGTTCCTAGAAACCCTCGTGCAATGCAAAATCGTGCAATATAAACAACAGGCCCTATGGGAAAAGTAGGGTTAGGTGCCGACCACCCAAGATTGAACACACATTTGGAACCAAAACATTACCAAACACAATAAATAATCGGGTAATTTTAATCATTATAAAATACTTACGTATTTTATAACGATTAAAATACGTAATAAAAATAATATTATATTATAATAAAGTATTTTTAATATTTTTTTAATACTAAAAAAGTATTTTTTACGGATAAAATACGTATTTTATTCGTAAAAAATTTATTATATTAAATAAAATAGTCGTAATAAAATACTTACGTATTTTATAATACGTAAGTATAAATTATAATACGTAAGTCGTAATAAAATATTGCTAATGCTTTTGCTTCTATCGTAAGCAAACTTGCTTTTTGTTTGATTTTCTATCCAAAGAGATGACAGCCATTCCATCTCTTCCAATTCTTTGTGTCTTAATCTAATGGATTTTAATTACACTTTGAATTGTTCCCGCTATGAAAGTTGTTTTTATTTTCTCTGCATTCTTTGTAATTCTCCGCGTTGCCTCATTTAGGTCTGTAGCACGTGCAATATCACATGGTCTTTCATTTCGCTCAAAGCGTTTCACAATTTCATATTTTTTCTCTATCGACAGAAGCGGACTGGCCATAAGCCTTATGGGGGAAACCACGGTGGGCCGGAGGCCGGTGTGATTTTGGCCATAAACCGTAGTATGAGGCCACTACAAATTTTCCTGGGTAAGAATTTTTGATCCAGTCCGCCTCTGTTTATCGATATTGCTTCTTTTTTTTTCTCTCTGAATCTGCAGTGTCTTAGCCAGTACGCTTCCTTTTCACACCTTTTAAGTATTTTACTAATTTTTAGGGAATAAAGCACAATTACAAACGAGGTGGCATGCTTGATACACAGAAACAAAGCTGCGCGCGTGTAGCAACTGAATAAACAACACCGTAAAGGCCGAGATACACTATTAACACCTCAAATTTTACTAAAGCACATTTCTGGGGGTTACTACCATAAAACAATAAAAACAATTTCCAGTTGCGTTTCTGCTAGTGGAATCTGTTATAAACTGGTAGTAAACTCCATCTAATTGCATTTGCGATTATATCGATAGCTGGAATTGTGTTGGTTTTTACGTTATTATGGTGAAATGTGTTTCCCCTTCACTGATATAAAACACATAAATACATTTTCAGAATCTTCTTTGTTCCTATCGTGTTGCGTTCAATTGGGGTGATTCCGCATTCGACTGCCATTTCTTGTAAACACAAAGGCGAATCGTGTATAAGCGAATTCGGTTCGTGTTATATAAGATAACGTTCCCCTATTTATAAATCGTGTATGATCGAATTCGTGTAATGCAAACACATGTTATACGAGGACCGACTGTAGTCTGTTTCCAAAAAGAGTAGATCTGTGGCTAACTGGGAAAGTATATTATCTGAACCAAATGTTAGTTGTAAGAAAGAGGGGAAAATGCATAGTATGTTCTGGGTATTAAGGGAAAAAGTTTTGACAATTTTATTTTTTCAATTTATTTTGATGACTAAATGCTCAAGGCATAATACATTATGGGTTGAAATTAACTATATAATATCGGTGTAAATACACCATAGTTTACCCATAAGTTTAACTACATACACTACATATATAGTTAAACTTATGGGTAAACTATGTTTATTTACACTGATATTATATAGTTTTTCAATTTATATTTAAACTGAAAAACAACATTCATTTTGTAGATCACTGGGTCAGCAAACTGTGCTGACTCAGTCACATATCTTCTTTCTGTTTATAAAGTGGCATAGCATAGCTGATATGGCAGCTGAAACACTTTGGCCTGCAAGTGGACTACATATTATCTACATTTCAGAAAATATCAATCTGTATGGGTGGGACTACAGTTGTCTATTATTTATGCAACAGGGAGGGTAGCCATCACAACATTCTTTCCATGTTGTAAATGATGCATACGCAGCACTTATTTTTTACCCATGGTTTTATAAACCAATGTTTTTCAACTGGTGGGCCATTAAGAAAGAGGGTAATAAAAAATAATATAAAAAACAAGTTTTTCAAAAATATACCTTAAATGTAAGGTGTGGTCTTTACCCCTGCAACACAAAATGCCTTATTTTAAAAAATGGTAAAGGCCACACTTTATATTTAAGGTATATTTTTGAAAAAACTTGTTTTTTATATTTTTTTTTTAGTTATGTAAACCTAAATAGAACATGTTTGAACAGATAAGGTAAGGAATGAATGAATGAATGAATAGAAATTTTCCTACAATTTTTTATAAAGTATGATTGAAAATCTATGTGAAAAGATTTTCACCAACAAAAAATCTTTACACAATGCAAGGATAGATGATAAAATCTTGCATGCTTTATATGTATGTATTACATGCAGACAACCATGTAAAGCAGGTAACTGATATGAAGCATGTAATAGCTGCATAGTGGACCACGTGATGGATTAGCTCAAATTTAATTAGAAACATTATTACATCAAAAGACATTGTTTACAAAATTACACCCTTCTAACCAGATAAGAAGTGGGGAAAGGTCCAAAATCTGGATCAGGTTTTAATCCAGGTAGCCAATATACAACATGCAATGGCTGCATGGTGCACCGCTTGATAGACTTAGCTCAAATTTTAAAAGAATGCATTGTCATTTGAATTAGGAATATGTACAAAGTTTCAGCCTTCTATCTCTATGAAGTGACTGAAAAAGTGATTGGCAGGTTTGATGAAAGGGGCAGTAACTTAATATAAGGTATATAAAAATAGAGGAGGAGGGAATTTCAAGTAGACATGACACATTTTTAATATTTTGATTATAATACAAAAATATAGATAGGTCGCTGAAAATTTTTGAAGGTTCAAATGGGTCCTGCTATTAAAAACGGTTGAGAAACACTTGTTACTTTTGTTATATTCATAGTAATTGACATATAAAAAGTTTGAGAAAAAGATTGTGAGTAAAACTTGCATCTTTTTAGTACGTATGCGTGCGCGCACACACACACACACACACACACACACACACACACACACACACACACACACACACACACACACACACACACACCACAGTTTTAACTGTTATTGCTTGCCTGTCTAGTGGACTGCTGCTTTAAGTAAATACTTTTCTCATTTCTTGTTTACTGAAAATGTTTACATTTGAACAATGCACAAACATTAAATTTTGTTATAAACTGGAAAAGTCAGGCCCAGAAACTTCCAAATTAGATTTAGATATTGTAATTTTTGACTTCGAGGTTTTTATGAAAGTATCTTTCCATCAGTATTTTTGGTGAAATTCTTGCCATGACAATTCCTGAGTTATTTTGAGGATTATGGTCTGTCAACCACAGTTTTGTTTTTGATTTTATGTGATTCATTTTGAAATGGTTTCAAAGGTTGAACTCACTTTCTCAAGTGACTTCAAAGAGTAGGAAAACTGCTGGTAGTAGTAGGAGTGGCATGTGATGCAAGAAAGCAAGTGTATGAGCTTATGCAGCATCAGCCAAAAAAAAAAAAAAAAAAATCACACCATTCCCTCCAAATGCCTGTCCAGTTCCTCCTTAAATTTATTTAACCTGTCAACTTCCACAACGACAGATGGAAGTTTGTTCCAGCAATTAACCACCCGCTGGCTAAAGGCAAATTTCCACACATCTATTCTACATCTGTCTTTTCTTAATTTGAATTTATGCCCCCTTAGGTTCGTAATCTGAACAAGTGGAAGGATCCCATCAGAATTCAGCGTGCTCAACCCATTCAAGGCCTTATACACCTCAATCAGATCACCGCACAGGTGCCTAGTCTCCAGCCACTGCAATTTGCAGAACTTAAGCCTCTCTTGGTAAGAGGATCCCTTCATTCCTCTCGCCAATCTTGTTGCCCTTCTCTGTACACGCTCAAGTAAATCTACATCCTTCCTAAAATGAGGCCTCCAGACCTGTATGCAGTACTCAAGGCGTGGCCTGACCATTGCCTTATACAGGACAATCACCTCCTTCTCCCTGCTAGCAAAATTCCTATATATCATTGACAAAACCCCATGACCTGCGCTGGCAGCCTGTCTGCATTGCTCAGAAAACTTCATATCTGATTGCACAATTACTCCCAGGTCTTTTTCATTTTCTACCACCTTAAGTGTAGTACCACAGAGTTGGTACATTTCTCTGGGGTTACTTCTACCCATATGCAGTACTTTGCATTTGTCAAGGTTAAACTTCAGTTGCCACTTCTTAGCCCATCTGCCCAAATTATCTAGATCCTGTTGCAGTAGCACACTGCCATTACTATCATTAACAACCCTGCTAACCTTTGTATCATCTGCAAACTTCGACATTAAGCCTGATATACCTTCATCAATATCATTGATAAATATACAAAACAACAGTGGACCTAACACCGAACCCTGTGGTACTCCACTATTAACATTAGTCCACGAAGAGCAGCACCCATTGATTACCACCCTCTGTCTTCTCCCACTTAACCATCCTTTTATCCATTGTAGCAACTTACCCTTAATACCATTCTGCTCCAATTTGTACAATAGTCTTCCATGCGCAACAGTGTCAAAAGTTTTCCTGAAATCCAAATATATGATATCAAAATTATTTTTTGCATCCAGTTCCTTTGTAACCACGTCATAATATCCTATCAAATTTGTCAGACAAAACTTTCCCTTAACAAACCCATGCTGTGTCTGAATTATTGCTGCAGTCTTGTCTAGATGATCCTGCAATGCATCTTTAACTAGTGACTCCATTATTTTACCTGGAACAGAAGTTAAACTAACTGGTCTGTAATTACTCGTGTCACCCTTCAATCCCCCTTTGTGAATTGGGGATACATTTGCACATCTCCAGTCTGTGGGAACCTCCCCTGAGTCCAAGGATGCTCTCATAATTATGGCTAAGGGTTTGCTTAGTTGCTTTGCCACCTCCTTTAATATAACTGGATAGATCCTATCCACCCCAGGTGCTTTTCTTATGTTTAACTTCAACAATTTCTCCTCCACTTTGCTTTCAGTTATTACAGAATCATTAAGTATCCTGCTACAATTTGATAACCTTCTGCCATTTTCAAACCTTAATAATTCCTCATGTGTGAATGTAGATGCAAAATACTCATTCAGTTTGTTTGCTATCTGAGCAGGATCATCTACAGTCGAACCATCGATGTCAATGGACCAATCAGATTCATCCTCTTCCTTTTAGAGTTTATATAAGTAAAGAAATCCTTGCTGTTTTTCTTAGCATCTTTTGCCAAGGATTCCTCGTAATCTGCCTTCGCCTGCCTAACCTCCTTTGTGACCTGATTACAGACTAGTTTATATCTGCCATAGGCTTCTGAGTCACTTGATAATTTATATGCATCCCATGCATTTTTCTTCTCTGTTACGAGTCTCATTAGTTCATTAGATAACCATTTAGGCCTAAACCTTGAACAATATTTCTTAATATGTATGAAACTTTTAGTAGCATCCACGATTAATTCCTTGAATGCTTCCCACTTCGAATTTACTGTTGGTAACATCGTCAGTTGATCCCACTGTACAGAATTTAAAAACTGTCGGAGACCACTGTTCTCCCCCTTACGGAAACAAAATCCCTTTCCTTTACCCCTGATGGTAATTAAATCTTTAAGTAAATCCCACATCAGTACACTGTGATCACTGGCACCTAGTGGTTCCTTTATCTGCAAATTCTTAATACACGAATGATCACTGCTGATAACCAGATCAAGAGTATTACTTTCTCTGGTTGCCTCTCGAACATGCTACTGCAGAAAACAATCATCCAATAAATCCACAAAAGTCTGACTAGTGTGCAAACACAGGAGTTTTTCTATTCTTGAGATCAATTTTTAATCCTTCATACTGTTATATACTTTTCTCTCTTTACAGATATCACTAAGCATCCATTTCATTTTCAGTAATTGACATTAGAATTAACAATTCAGGATTTCTTGCTGCTTTGTTATAATGTTTAAAAGTTAAATGGCTTTATATATATATATATATACAAATTTGTATATATATATATATATATATATATAAAAAAGTCATCCTCTTGTCAATTGATTTTATTAAGTTTGATTCTAGCTCAAGCTTCTGAAAGATGTGGTGAAATCTTGAGCTCTTAATTCATGAATTAGCAGAAAAACCTGTTTTTTTAGGACATTTTCACTTCAGTGGGTAAATGTTTTGGTAAATTTTACCAGTATTACAACTTTTAATGTTCAGTCTAATCATTGTATAAAATATTTTTGTATTTTTATTTTGATAATGGTTAATACAAAAGTAAATAAAATTGATATAACACAAAATAACATGATTCATGAGTTCATTTCTTGTATAGCCTGTTGCACATATACCAAGAATACTTATAAATAAGACTAGTAAAAAAATTTTTTTTTTAAATCTGCTTTTTTAATGCATATAGGGGAACTTGTACAATTATTAGGTTCAGATTCTAAATCTAATTGATTTTTCTCTACTATGACAATTTTTTCATACCAAATGAAAAATAAATACCTGTCTGGCATTTCCTGTATTATTTTGGTTATGGTCTGTCAACCTCAGTTTTGTTTTTGATTTTTTTTTTTTGTTTCATTTTGGAAAGCAGTTGCTCATATTTATAGGTACTCCCCCTGATTAGGGACATTTTTGATGGGGAAGATTAGATGGCAGGATTGGTCCCACTACTAAACAACATATCTGTCAGAAGCTGTATGAATCATGAAAGATTAAAATTGGTGTAATAAGAAATAAGCCATGTGTAACTGGTCCTCAGACTACCCAGCCTGCTGCTTATTTCTATTTTATAATAACATTAATTTGTTTCTGGCAGACACCCTGCTCCTTCCACTTATATTGTGTTACAAGAATATATTAATAGAACAGCCTAGGGAAAGATAAAACCTCCAAAACCTTGTATAGAGAGCCCCACAACAATACACCACCACTGTCCCATTTATGTGTTTGAAAATCCTGAACTACAACATAAATAAATTTTTGCTTATTCTCCTGACAGCTAAAGGCCAAAAGAGGGTACATATTTATTGTGACTGTATATGTATAGAATTTAGGGTAACCAGGATTTTCTGCTGCTACAGTCCACAATGGGCTGTGAAATTTTTGTCGTAGCACACAGGTGGGTTAGAACCCACGCTGCTAATTTATGGCCATGTATGCTAACCACTGGACCATGGCTGCCCTACAGACAAATGACGATCTATTTTTGTACTATAGTACAGTACTACAATATTCTAATCAGTTTATAACAGAAATCTTTTCAAGTTTTTAGATTATCATTTGATCATTTTCTATAAATGTATATGCTACTACCTGAAAATTGTATATTGTGATATTTATGCATAAAAAAAATGTATATAAGCATGCATGATTAAATGAAAAAAAATATATGAAGCAAAATCAAATATTCATACATTAATCTTTTTTTACTTCTCTCTTAACCACTCACTTAGAACATTGTGGCTATGATAGCTACTCTTATTAGGTGGGTTATCCCAGATGTTCCTAAGAAGCTTATGGAACAAATTCGGCATGAGAACTTCATCACAAATGAAATGATAATTATTCAAGAACTACAAAGAGCAAAAGGACTACAGTGTATTCCAGAAGAATCATCAGTATTAAAACAAGATGGTGTTCTGCCAAGACAGTCCAGTTACATCAGAAGCAAACAAAATACACCTAGTGTAAAAGAAGATTCGGTATAATTTTCTTTTATGCTATCTGTGTGAAAGAACTGTCGTATGCTTGATACCAAAGTTATTTACACTGTATGTGGTATACATTTATCAAAAAAAGTAAATGTAAATGTAGTCAGTTTTTTATGCATTTTGGAGTGTTTAGTATATAAGTTATAATGTATATATTTTAATGCATAACATGAGAAAATATTTTCATGTCATATAACCATGGTATGTAGTATTTTAACTATATGAGTAATTGTGATGTGAAAATTGAGTATCTTTATTCTCTGCTCTAGAATGTTTTTAGACAGTTTAAAATGCAATATTTTATGACATTATTCATCTTACTGTAGGTTACGCAGATAAACCTGCTGGACAGGCAAAGTTCTGACAATTTCACTATTTTTAAAAAGGATAATTAACTATTGCAAAACTAAAGCAGATTTATTTTAGAATTTGTACAGAAGAACATTTGTACTTAATATAATAGTTTAGGATGCTATTTAGAACAACGTATTGGTTCAATCTTGGGTTTTTTATTAATGCACTTTAGTATAAAATTATTTTCTTAGTATGTTTAGATAACATCTTTTAGTGTAAATCATCTTTGACTGTTCAATAAGCCATTTCATTTTGTTTCTCTCTGAACATTGTTTCACAAAATATAAATTTTAGCTAGTTGATATACTACTACAGACAAAATCATAACTTTCATTTTTTTTTTTTTAATACTGACATTGCATTGCTTTTGCAAGATATTTTTTAAATTCAGAAAAAAAAAGTTCATTTACTCTTTTAATTTCTATTCATAAAGGAACTACTTATATATATTGTTATTGCATTTTTTATTTTACTGAATGTAGTTCCACTTAAAATAATTACTTATTTATTAATGAATTTCCCTATTTCAAGTGTTAATGTGTGCCTTGCTTGAAATCTATGCAAATCCGTACCAAGGAGTTTATTCTGAACAATCCAATTTCGAATTTTTTTCTCATATATGTAAACTATTTCCTGTTTAGAAACATCATCTTTTAGTGATTAAAATATGTGTGTGTGAAGGAAAAGCTTTGCTCAGATAAAGGAATAAATAAATATATCTTTACAATCATTCCAGGACTTTAGGATCATCTGAACAGGAATTGAAAGTCATGAACATTAAATTTTAACTAGAAAAAATATTGCAAACCTCTTTCAATGGTCTATGCAAAGAAGGAAAAGGGTTAGGATCTAACTATAATCCTACTGAAAATTAATATCATGTCCTTGGATTCCTTTACAAATAGTCCTAAACCACCTTTTGAATGCTCATAAAGATACATATACCTTATATATATATATATATATATATGTATATATATATATATATATGTATGTAAATTTTTTTCTTCTGTTTTCATTTTAGTCTTAGCATGCTGCATTCTCACCCTTTAACTGTATGGGAGTAGAAACCATTCATTTGATTTTTATATCTGTATATTTCCATTTATTTTTTTATATGCCCTGTTTTCCCATTCCACTTACTCATTATCCACTTACACCTATGATACTCCTCAGATTAGCAGTTTTGATAAAAACTAGGGAAAATAGTCCTTTATTCTTATATTTAATACTCCACAAAAATTGATAAATACCTTTATGTGATTATCACCTGATTAGGATAGAATATTTAGGTTTTAGTTCCCTAATTATCATATGCTCTTAATGAACGTCAATTTGCATTTTTATATATTGACAGATCATTATCTATAATTACAGTATTATACAGAGGGGACTTTTTTTTTTTTTTTTTCAATATTCAGAATTTTACTTTCTCTAATTACTTTAGTCATGATCAAAATAAGTGAGGATGCTTTACCTGTGATATTTTAAATAATGTTTTAGTACTTATTTTGCCTGTGATATATAATTTTATGAATATTTTGTTTGCTCAAAACAGATAAACCAAAATCTCAATGTAGTATATTAAACTTTTCTATTTTTGTATAAATCTTTTAATTCACTTTTCTAACAAAAATACTACAATTCTTAAACATTGTGTGGCACAGTATGTAGTTATTACTCCTTTCTAAAGCATATTCACTTTAGAAATTAGACAACGGTTATAATCACTGTCCTCCCACTGGGTGGAACAGATGTTTCAATCCCATCAGTTATGCAACGAATTTTTATGAACTTTTATCACAACATGGCTGAGTTACTCAGTTTCAGGCAACAGTTGCATGGTTTTTTCTCCCAGAAAACCAATTTAAGAATACACTCAATTACAGACACAATATACTGAAAACTCCTAGCCTTAGCTGCTTTGCCACTTTGCATACATCTAACATATACTTCAGAAACTGAACTGCTATTATAAAATGTTATTCTCCATAATCATAATTCCGGTTGTGACCACCCTTTAAGAAAATTCCGTAGCAGATATATATGATATATTAATTTTGCACAATTTCTGAGGAACTTTTATTTAAAAATTATATTTACTTTAAGGTGACTAATTTCAATTAAAAACTGATTCCACCTTGTGTTCCTATATAACAAGATGCTATAAAAAATTCAGAAAGTAAATTTGGTTTTAAATTTTTCTATTGGGACTGTTAGTGTTTTATGATAGTTGTTAGAAAATAATTCCTAAGTCTGAAGTCTATTTCAAGTGCTACCTCAATTATATAATTAGTAGAGTATCAATAACTAACACATATATATATATATATACCAATTTGTTTGGTTAATTAACTTTGGCTGACTGTCAAAGAGTATATGTATGAATCTGTATCCAGTATATGATGTTAATATTTGTTCTCATATTTATAATATAAGTGTTTTGTATTTTGGGAAGTGAACTATATCAAAATATCTTTACAGATATAACAAAAATTTACAAACTACCTATCTGTACAAGTGCCATTCTTAAATATGAAAGCCAAAAAATAAATTATTTATAAAAAAAAAAATTAGTTCATTTCATGTTTTCATTTTTACATAGCATTTCCATGTTCCAATATAAATTTGTAAAAACATGGCACAGACTGTTAAAATTAGTGAGAAAAACTGACATTCTTCACTAAGTTGGTAGGGGCAAATTGATTAAAACCATTTCAAGACAATTGCAAATTGCTATCATTAGTAAACTGATGGTAATTTGCTTCAGAGAACTCTGTTGATGAATTCTTGAAATGACATCATTCAGTGTCCATACCTTAATGATGAACATCATCAGATTTAAAAAAAAAAAAATTGTTTTCATAATTCTGTTGTAGCATGATTTACAAATACTTTCATATATTGATAAAAAAAAAAAATAGTCAAAACAGTTTTACTATTTATAACTCATCAATGTTAGTACAAATAGTAACATCCTATTGCCATTAAATTCAAATTGGAAGGTGGAAGGTGTTAATTGTTTTTGAAGACATGCTTAAAATTACTGACAAATCAAGTTAATGCTCTGCATACTTTTGTATTTTATTGCTAAATTAACTGATTGTTAAATTTAAATTTACATGAGATTAATCAGCTAATATTATAATATTAACTTATTCAGTCCCTTTCTGGGATTTTTTTTTTCAGGATGGTAGATTATTTGGTTGAGTTTAATTACTGTAACATTTTTTTTTTTTTTTTTTTTGATTATTTTACCTGTTTAGGAACACCACTGGAAAGATCAAAATTCAAACGGAAGATACTTGGTTATCTGCATACTGGGAATTCTTATTACATGATTCTATTTCTGGCATGCATCATGTTTGTCATTTCCCTCCTCAATGTCACCCATCTCAATCTTATTGTGCCAACATCATGGTTGGACTGTTTTGATGTCTCTTTTTTATTATATTTGTCTATAGCTCTTTCTAGTTTGCTAGAAGGATATAGATTGCTCTCTGTAGATTGCCTGCTTAAAAAAGGGCTGGAAACTGGAGAGGGGTGCTATTTTGAAAAGATAGAAGTGGAATAACCATGGGGAATAACTATTTCCCATGGTTACATTTTTATTGTATTATTATTAGTTTGGATTTCATAGGTTTTAAAATTCCCTTCATTTTTGATTATGATAAAGTACATCCCAAAATCTTCTAAGATTTTGGGATGTCCTTTATTACCTGTGTCTGATCATCTGGATTTGTAAATTAAATCGAGACTTGAGGGAATCTGCAAGACTCCAGGGGGGAGAATTTTTTTATAAGCATGGTCCACACTTATAGGTAGAAGGAATCTATTTCGTAGATGTGGTATTCATTTGAACAAAGGTGGTGCAACGATTTTTGCCAGTATCATTGAGGATACCTTAAAGCAGTGGTTTTCAACCTTTTTTTAAATAATGGCACCCCTATGTAATTTATTTTATTCTGCGACACCCCTACTTAATTTTCTGCTTGTTAGATCCAATTCTCTCTCTGTATATATCCGTTTTATTTTTTATATATATATATAAAATACATAAAAAATATGTTATGATATTTATTTATTAAAATAATATAATTATAAAAATTACATTTCATAATACAAATTATATATATACAGTATATAATTTTATTATTTATATAGAGGTACTAAGTAAACATCAATTATAGATCACCACAACATTAAAAAGATACTGTACACTTTTTTATAATGAAATAAACATATAAATTAAAAAATAATAAGTTTAAGTAACTTAAACCCAAATTACGTGGCACCACTGGAATGTTGTTGCGGCACCCTGGTTGAAAACCACTGCCTTAAAGGTTTAGGGAAACTGCTATGGGGGAGAAGGGTAATTTAGATCTGCATTTATCTGATGATATGAGTAAAAATAATGTTTGCACTCACCTCAAGAATTCTTGTTTGTTGCCACAACAGCCGATATTCATAAGATATTAGCATTAATAGAGGCATGTGATGCAAGAAAGCAAGCTTATGCAGCATCAGCCAAAAAAAAAAAAAAAAAACACTTCCATTTCACCCCTCCGTTCGTTCGAAATACATGTCCAGTTGAGCCTTAAATTTATTTAGGCTATTCGACTTCCACAACAAGAGATGGAAGCCTGTTCCACCAACTAACTACCCACTGGCTAAAGGCAAATTTCCACACATCTATCCTACATCTGTCTTTCCTCAATTTGAATTTATGCCCTCTCAGGTGATTATTCTGAGCAAGAGGGCGAATCCCATCAGCATTGAGCATGCTCAAACCATTCAAGGCTTTATACACCTCTATCAGATCACCTTGCCGGTGCCTAGTCTCCAGACACTGTAATTTGCAAAACTTACGCCTTTCTTCATAAGAGCAACCCTTTATTCCATTCACTAATCTTGTTGCCCTTCTCTGTACTCGTTCCAGCAGCTCTACATCCTTCTTGAAATGAGGCCTTCAGACCTGAATACAGTACTCTAGGTGTGGCCTGACCAATGCCTTATACAAGGGAATAATCACCTCCTTATCCCTGCTAGAAAAATTCCTGTATATCATTGACAAGACACAATGAGCTACTCTTGCAGCCCATCTGCACTGCTCAGAAAACTTCATATCTGCCTGCACAATTACCCCCAGGTCCTTTTCATTCTCTATCACTGTCAATGTAGTACCTCAGAGTTGATACGTTTCTCTGGGGTTACTATTTCCCATATGTAGTACTTTACATTTGTCAATGTTAAACTTCATTTGCCACATCTCATCCCATCTGCTCAACCTTTCCAGATCTTGTTGCAGGATACTGTCAGTAGTGTCCTTAACAACCTTGCCAACCTTTGTATCATCTGCAAACTTGGATATTAAGCTTGATATACCATCATCAATATCATTTATAAATGCAGAAAACAACAATAGACCGAACTCTGAGGGACTCCACTAATAACATTAGTCCACGATGAGCAGTGTCCATTGATTACCACTCTGTCTTCTCCCCCTCAACCATTCCTTTATCCATAGCAGCAGTTTGCCTCCAATGCCACACTGCTCCAATTTGTGCAACAGTCTTCCATGTGGAACAGTATCAAAAGCCTTTCTAAGATCCAAATATATAATATCAAAGTTATTCCCTGCATCATAGTATCCAATCAAATTGGTCAGGCAAGACTTTCCCTTAACAAAACCATGCTGTGTGTGAGCTTTAACTGAAGTCTTGTTTTTTTTTTTTTTTTTTTTGATTTGGTAGTTGTTGGCACATCGGCTTCTGTGGCCATATTGCACCTCCCAAGGTTTTTGCAGTACTTTGATCCAAGCCCGAGGCGGGAATCGAACCCGCGACCTTTGGGTTGCCGGGTAGGTACTTTACCCACTCGGCTAGCCCGGTCGGCCTGAAGTCTTGTCTAGATGATCCTGCAGTGCTTCTTTAACCAGTACCTCCATTAATTTTCCTGGAACAGAAGTTAAACTAACAGGTCTATAATTACTTGCGTCAGCTTTTGATCCTCCTTTGTGAATTGGGGTCACATTTGCACATCTCCAGTCTGTGGGTACCTCCCCTGAGTCCAAAGCTCTCATAAGTATGGCTAAGGGTTTGCTTACTTCCTTTGCTGCCTCCTTTAATATAACTGGATAGATCCCATCCACCCCAGCTGCCTTTTTTATGTTTATCCTCAATTTCTCCTCCACTTTCCTCTCAGTTATTACAAAATCATCTAGCTGACTGCCAGAGTTTACTTCTCCTCTGGCATTCCCCTTCCTGAATAACTCCTCATGTGTGAATGTACAAAATACTCGTTTAGTTTGTTAGCCACCTGAGCAGAATCATCAACAGTTGAACCATCAATATCCAGTGGACCAATCTGATTCATCTCTTTCCTTCTAGATTTTACATAGGTAAAGAACTCTTTTCTATTTTTCTTTGCATCCTTTGCCAAGGATTTCTCATAATCTGCCTAATCTCCTTTGTGACTTGGTTACAGACCAGCTTATATCTATCATAGGCTTCCATGTCACCCATTAATTTATATGTATCCCATGCATTTTTCTTCTCTGCCATATGTCTCGTTAGTTCATCTGACATCCATTTAGGTCTAAACCTTGAACAGTATTTCTTAGTTGGTATGTAAAGCCTAGTAGCTTCCAAGATAAATTCTTTGAATTCTTCCCATTTTGAATTTGCGGTTGGAAACATCATCAGTTGGTCCCACTGTATAGAATTTAAATACTGTCTCAGACCATCGTAGTCACCTTTACGAAAGCAAAAACCCTTCCCTTTACCCGATGGTAGTTACCTCTTTGAGTAAATCCCACTTCAGCACACTGTGATCACTGCCACCTTGTGGTTCCTTTATCTGCAGATTTTTAATGCATAAAGAATCACTACTGATAATCAGATCAAGAGTATTACTCCCTCTAGTTGCCTCCTAAACATGCTGATGTAGAAAACACATCCAATAAATCCACAAAAGCGTTGCTAGTGTGTGAGTGACCAACCCACTAATTCCAGTCAATAGCTGGGAAATTAAAATCTCCCATTATAAGATTCTCTGATTTACTGGCCCACTATTTCCCTGTACAGTTTCTTATTATACTCATCAGAGAGTAGGAGTATTATACTCCTACTCAATTTTGAT
The DNA here is from genome assembly GCF_048544385.1 of Mastigoproctus giganteus. NCBI lineage: Eukaryota > Metazoa > Arthropoda > Arachnida > Uropygi > Thelyphonidae > Mastigoproctus > Mastigoproctus giganteus. The sequence goes on along the minus strand of NC_143583.1, from coordinate 68,910,044 downwards.
CTCCCAATGCTTATGTCACACCAAACTGACTTGACACTGCACTGTCCAGCAATGTCGACTGACTTCAATTCCTTGGATTTTGTGTTTCTTAACTAATAGCATAACCCCTCCTCTCTTCCTATCCTTTCTGTACACATTGTACTCCCCCAATTCTAGTTCTGCATTCCTTATATCTGTGTGACACCACGTCTCTGATATCCCAACAATATCTGCCTTTGATGTTTTGAGCAATACCTCAAATTCATCAAATGATCTGAGGGTAGCAGTGTTTCAAATGAGAGAGAGATAAAGCTTGGGATACAAACCTAAATAACTTCAAGGGGCGAGTCAATAAACTATAGAAGAATACTTAGTTTTAATGTTTCTATAGTAATGCCAGAAGTGTTGTCGATAAAATGTCTGAATTTGAACTCCGGGTTAGGACAATTAATGCTGATATAATGGGGGTAACAGAAATGTGTTGCGACCCAGAAATTGGGGATAATGAGTTCCACTATAGTATGTATAATGTATTTAGGGAAGAGGAAGATAGAAGGGGTGGAGAGGTCATGCTTCTTATCAAAAGCAGCCTGAACACGAAAAGAGCTTTTTCTGAGCCTGAAGTTACATCTGCCAGCACAGAATCTGTGTGGTGTGAGTTAGTTGGAAGCAAAGATATAATGAGAGTGGGAGTAATCTACAGACCAGAAGATTATGAAGAGTATGACAAGGGTCTTTAAATGCAAATTGAATGGGCAAGCAAGCACAATTGTCTTATTTTGGTTTGCTTCGATCTGCCTCGGATTGATTGGAATAAGTGGGAGGAAAACTCATGTTGAGGAAAAATTTTTCTAAATAAACTAGATTATTTGTACCTGCATATCAAAGATAATACTAGGAGTGAGAATATTCTTGACCTCATTGTTACTCACGAATTAGATGATGTGACAGTACAGGAACCATTGTCAGGAAGTGATCATTCAGTTGTCAGTTGGAAAATGAAGAAAGACGTTGCAGTAGTTAAGGAAAAGGCATGGGTTTTAATTTCAGAAGAGGGGACTTTTACAGTTTAAGGTGCCATATGGCATCTGTTAATTTGGGGATAGCAGAGCAAGGACAAATACATGTGAATTATGGAATAACTTTAAAGCGAAAATCACAGACGCTATGAATGCATGCATACATACTAAAATAACACAGCGAGCTTCTTTAAAATGTACAAAGACATAACTTTCCTGCCAAGGCAAGAGAGTGTCCACATGAGGAAAGACTGAATATGTGGGTTCCACAGTTTGGAAACTGGGCACCTTAGAGGAGACTTGATTGGGGTGTTTAAGGCTCAGAGAGGCAAAAGTAAAATGAATGAGGTCAAACTTTTCACGGTTATAAATGATTCTAAAACTAGGTGTCATAAATTCAAGTTATGGGGGAAGAAGTTTAGACTGGATTGCAGGAAATTTTATTTTAGCCAGTGAGTTATAAATCACTGGAATAAGTTACCTACATGGGTGGTAGAGGCTGACAGTTTGGGTACATTCAAAAGGTCAGCTGGATAGTTACATATGGGAGGAGGGAAATGCATAAGTTGTCTATTTCATTTTATTTTATTATTATTTTACTTTTTTTTTCTTTGGCTGGTGCAGCATAAGCCTTAGGCTTCCTTGCACCATAAGGTCATTACTAATACCATTAAGAAAATATTGCAGGAGGATACCGAAATGGGTGAATGCAGAGCTCCTGGGCAAATAGAACAGGATAATTACAGTGATTAAAATTACTGAAGCCTGCAAGAGCCACAGATAAGGTTGGAGAGGTCAAGGCTGCATATTAGAAAGCACTGGCCAAGAGAGCAAAAAATGGGAACAAGGAATTTTTCATGTGTGTGAATATAAGGAAGTAAAAAAGATAATTAGGTCGGACCCTTGTGTACTGGGCGTGAGAAAATCAGGGATAACCAGGTGATGTTGCGGAAGAACAGGTACTTTGCATCTGTCTACTGAAGAAAGACCCCTCGTGCTGAGAAGAGGCTGTACAAGTGAGACTGAGTCATATAAAATTAGTGATTCAGAAATTAGATTATTTATTAGAAAAACTTAAGCATAAAGGCAAGTAAGGCTTCTGGAGTTTATGGCATATACCCAGTAATTTTTTAGGGAGGCTGCCAGGGAATATATTGAACCACTGAAGTTAATTATGATGACATCTTTGGATTTGGGAGAGATTCCTTTGGATTGAAGAAGTGCCAACGTATCACTGATACATAAAGGCCGATACTTCAGATTGGTAAAGTCAGAAGTGGGCTTCTCCCCCCCCCCATGGATCGGTTCTTTGACCTCTGTTGCTCCTGATTTGCATAGACGATGGGATAGAAGGCTTGATATCAACATTTGCAGATGACGTAAAGATTGGTAGAGTAGTTGATAATCAGAACCAAGCCACACTCATTCAGGGTGACTTGAACAGGCCACAAGATTGGTCAGAAAAGTGGCTGCTTTGTTTTGTTTTAATGCAGCAAGGTGCACTAGGTGAATATAACTTCAAAATAAAGTATACTGGTGGAGATGAATTAAAAACAGTGGAGGAAGAAAGGTATCTAGAAGTTATAATACAGGTGGATATGAAGTTTTCAAAGTAGTGTAATCAGGCAGCCAGGAAAGCCCATGGTGTTCTATCGATGATTTATTGAACATTATCCTGTAGAGATATGGAGATCATAGTCCCACTGTATAAAGCAGTTGTAAGACCACATTTTAAATACTGTATTCAAGTATGGAGACATCTGAAAAAAAGATAAGAGGTCCACAGATGGGCAACTTGCATGGTGAAATTGGAAGAGAGGCAACCATATAAAGAAAGACTCCATATGTGGGTTATAGAGCTTGGCAACTCAGAAGTGATCTGACTGAGGTTTATAAGGCTCTGAGAGGCGTTAGTAAAATGATGAAGGTCGAATTTTCACTGTTATAGAGAATTCCAGGACTCGGTGGCATAAATTAAAATTGCAGTGGAAGGGTTTAGACTAGATTGTTGGAAGTGTTCTTTTAGCCAAGTTGTTGATTGCTGAAACAGGTTGCATTCAGAGGTAGTTGAGACTGACATTTTGAATAAATTCAAAGGTTAACTGAATAGTTACCAATGTGAGGAGGGAAGCAAATAATTTTTATTTTCTTGTCTACAGTCCCCCCCCACCAGCCAGTGCAGCAAAAGCCTGTGCCTGCCTTGAATTATATGGCTATTATTATTACTATCTGCTCAGACACAAGTAAAAGAATAGACATCACAACATCTCATCCATGATATCACACTAAGAAAATTTATACTGATAGCAGTAAAAATCCATACAAGCAATAGATGTGGCAAACAAGTTCTTAAAGCAAGCAAAATTACAAGATTATCTTCCTTTCATCTTTCCTAGGTTGGCAGATTGGATAACTTTATAGTCGAGCATGCTATTTTGAATTGAATTATTAATTGAAGTGATATAACAGTTAAACCTTATAACAATTTAATGCCAGAATATCCCTAAAAAAATGGATGGAATATAATGCAATTATAACATTAATCTTGTACATTGCTTTTCTACAGAGGGTCTACAACCTGAATTCTCAGTTTGAAGCATTGTGTAGTAGTGCTTACTAAGTAAAATATACACTCCTGCCTAAAAGTTTGGAATCACAGCATATGACAATTTTCGTTAATATTTTTTGAAATTAGCTATGACAATGTAATAACACATTACAAAGTATTTTTTTTTACAATTTTTTTTTATATTAAGCATTGAAAAATTTATAACAAAAAATATTGAAATGAAGTATTTTTTTTACAATTTTTTTTTATATTAAGCATTGAAAAATTTAACAAAAAATATTGAAATGATTAATATTAATAACTACACTGATTTTTCATTAAAATATCCTCCACAAAGTTAACACTGCATTACACAACCACTCTGTTCCAAAACAGACCAGCAGTTCACTATCTGCAACCTTGTTGCAGATGTAATCCTTTTTGTGTGTTTATAAAGAAACTCTTCTAGGAACATTTTCATTTCTTTAGTCTTATGGAATCCTCTATTTGATTTATAAGCTGGAATTTCCTCTCCTCTCCTCTGTTTTTGTGGCTCTAAATTATCATTCTCCTTTTGATCTGTATTTTCTACCTGGTTTTTGCCTTTTCTAGCCCTTTTTACACTAAGGTGGCAAGATTCTAAGTCTTTGTTTGTAATTTCTTCATTGTTTAGCATCTTTAGATCAGTCAGTCAGGATTGTGATCAATATTTTTTGATTTTTTCCCTTGAGTTTTGGTCTTTGCCAGTCATTTTGCTGTTATTATAATGTTCCTTATATCCAGGGGAGTAAATTAAGTTATATTTTATAGCTGTGGGCCTATTAAAACCCAAGATGCAATGTTTTGGCATTAAAACAGTCACACACAAAGAAAGGTACTCATATGCAAGTATATGTTTAATCTAAGTGAAATTCACATTTCCCCTCACAAATAATAGGTATCCAGCTATTTTGATCGACAAATTTATCCAAATTTTTGGAATTTTGAGGCGTTGCAATATCGAAATCTGCAATAGTAGAATCACTAATGCTGTGACAATCATACTGCACGTAAATGCTTTCAAAAAACCAACAATAGCTAGAAACAGCTATAACTAACAAGCTTGCCTGAATAGTACTAGTTGTTTTCATTTGTACACAGCATGAAGAATCCACGTTCCATGGTTTTTGAAGCCAGAAAATCCAAGAAATCCTCCCTGCCGCCGTCAGTCACTGTCCTGTTTACAGCGAGCTTCTGGTGCCTCCATAGCCAGGTGGGAAGGAGCAGTAGTGCGTATCACATGCTTCTTGATTAAACCGGGGTTCGAGCCCGTCACCACCAAATACGGAAGATGTGGAAAGGTCAGGGAATGACCACCGCATATCCCGGAGCAATATGGCCTTAGTTGCTAATGCTCCTAAAAACCAAAACAACAACAGCGAGCTTCTTGCTGATGCGTCCATTCACCTCTGCAAATGCAGTGCCCTCTCCCCACTTCATGTGGACAGCATGACCTAGAGGAATTGAAGGAAGAGCATTGCCATTGTGGAGCAAACAGCTATTAAACTTAGCTTTGATGAGTCTATGAATAGCCTCCAGTCCTGTGGGTTGTGCTCCAAACCATTGACATCACAGCAAGCAACAAGGTTTTCATCTTTAAAATATGGAGTCAGAGCATTCTGCCTGTACATGGACACCTTGACATTTGGTTGCAGAAGATTCCACTGTTGGAGCCTTGATCCCAGAAGCTCTGCTTTACTTTCGATAGATCTAGGTCTCAAATTAGATCACTTAGTTTGCCTTGAGTGATTCTGTGTGACTCACTTGGCGACTCAGGTTCTGACACAAAATCAGGATCCTGTGATGTTGAAGGCCCAGGTTGACCATCATTCCTCACACTGCCCCCCCATCTTTATCAGACTCCAAATTGTACTCTTCTGGAGAGTGAGGTACAGCCAGACCATCCCCACCTGCCACTGGTCGGATAGCTGATGGAATGTTCGGGTATTCCACAGTCCACTTCCTTTTTTTTGACATGCTATGTTGAAGAGGAGGCACCATGCAGAAATAAGTAATTTACATGATTTTAAGGCTTCCTCCAAATCACTGGGATGGCAAAAGGCATCGAACGTCTGTTATTCAACCATCCACGGAGATTTACAGCACGTGTGCAGCAAATATGAGGTTCCCAGGGTTTGTCTTCATCCCCTACCTTACAGCCAAAATAATGGTAGTAGGTTGTCTTCACAAATGGAGTCAATTGGCATTTCTGAGTGGAAAATGTCACATCACCACACACATAACAAAAATTGTCAATACTGTTAACATATTTATGTGGCATCCTGGCTTTTTACGTAATTTTTGTCCATAAATGTGAAAAAAAAAAAAAAAAGAAATGAACATCACTTGCAAGATATTTAAATGATACACAGAAATACAAAAAAAAAAAAAAAAAACACATGGCGTATCGTTCCTGTTTCAGTGTTACCAGCATATCTATTCTCTAAACTCCAAAATTCCCTAGTACATGTATTCACCAATATTCCCCTAAATTATAAAAGAGGCTATATCATGGAACCGAGAGCTAACTAAGAGTTTAAAATGTTATATTCATTTTTCTCATGCTGAAATTAAGAAGAATTGACTACTTTCAAGTCATAAACATTTTTGGTGTTGTCAAGTGAATTAGTGAAGCATACTGCACCAGTACTAACCTGTTGTTGTATACTGCTTCCTTCACATACTTAACTGATGAGTGATCATTTGTGGTCCTTTGAACTCATCACTTAATGATGAGTGATCATCTGTGGTCAGCTTACCTTGGTGAACGCTGTAGCTTCTCATTTGAATCCTCCAGAAGAGGGTAAGCATGGCTATGACCCATGATACTAATCAGTTACATATTTATATCTCCCACTATTTTCCTCCCACCCAGCAGTTCCCTGAATCCTTCAATGACACTGGCATGGATCCTTGCACTTCCTCTGTTCTATCCCTGCAAAATTCTAACTAGCATGGGCCATATTGATTAAAAAAAAAAAACCCTACCCCAAAAAAAATTCCTCCTATTGTGTCTAAGATTGCAGGCACAAATACTTTTGCCCTGACTCATAACATTTTTTCAGCACAATCTTTTAACTTTTCAACCAATTTATTGGTGAACTGAGAACTTCATTGAAAGTATTTGCTAGTTTATCATTACTATGAATAAAGTTAAAGACTGCATTAAGCATTCACTATTACTAAAAGTAGAAGCATGGAGGATATCCATAGAGCCATCCTACTTTTCTATTGAAGAAAGTAGTTATTTCAAAAAGATGTTTTCACATAAAAGTTTAAACTTTATTTAATAAATACAAAAAAATGAAATTTACATTACAATATTACATGTTGAAGGATAAATAAACAAATGTTATTATGAGGGATATTTTAAGATTTAACAAAATTTATAAAACATAACTGCTATCTAGAAATACTTCTTGTAAATGGGTTTGTTCTTCCACTGCTAGCTATCAAAGACAACAGCTATTTTTGACATGGCCAAATGTTGAACAGATTTTGCTATCGTACATTTTTTTGTGGAATACAAAGAGTTACATATTTGTGTAAGCCAATACTTGTGAAAAATAAGTAAACAAAAGTATTTTTATTTTTTGGATTGAACAAAATTTATAAAACATACACAACTATTTCTATATCTGTATCTAGAAATACTTCTTGTATTATACTAGATACTTTCTCCCATCGCAAACCATCAAGACCACAGCCTATTTTTGGCATAGCCAAATTATGTACAGATTCTGATATCATATGCTTTTTCATGGAATTTAAAGAGTTACGTAAAGAGTCATAAGTTGGTTTTTGCCAATATTTTTGTTTTGTCACTAAGTAATACACATAGCGCTGGTTCCTTTTTAGAACTGCTACCTGACCTCTCTTCTTCCCTAAACGGGGAAAAAAAAAAAAAAAAAAGTTATAAATACAATCTCAATATGTTATGAAGTACAATTATTTTTTAAGTTATGTACTTATCACTTATGCATTTTTGGTTTAATGTAGCTGAATATATCTGATCTTTTTTTAAAAAAAAAAGTTAGAAAAAAATGCATGACAGTTGACCATGTGGTGAATTAAACTCAGCACCAGACTCATCTGATATGGTATGAAATTTTAATTTGATCATTAATTTTAAACTGTTTGTACATTAAATTGTAATTTTCTTTATTACAGTGGTGCACACGCATTTTTAGACAAATAGAAAAAATGTTATGAAATATGAAAATATTACCTTTTGCTGTGAGCCAATAGTTGGGGGGGGGGGGATATGCAATAAAAAAATTTAATTTTTATTTCTACATGTTTCTTGTTTACATCAAAACAATACAGGCAGTTCTCGCTTTACGAGTGTTTTTCCCCCAAGTATCGAAAATATGAACATTAATTGCAAAAAATGAATGTTAAACATTCACAAATACTGCATTCCAAACCACGTGCATAGCTATACAATACAGTGTACCCCACTTTACGATATTAATCTATTCCAGAGACACCATCATATTGTGAAAAAATCTTAATGTGAACCCGATAACACATTGTTTACTGGTAATTTCAAAACCTTGGGAAGTTAAAATTTTTGCTGTATAACTAAGCTATTTATCTCTCTAAAATATCATTTTTAAGGTCACAAGAGTGACTTTAAGGCCATATAAAAGGTTGTGAGTGTGGTTTGTAAATTGTATTAGTTACCAATTCAAATCGTTAAAATGCACTACATTTTCATCGTCGTCATATGTTCCGTTATAAGAATTAACTTTGAACGCCTTTGTGATTTTTTTCTAAAGCACATTTCTGGAGGTCATGACCATGAAACAAAAACAATTTGCACTTTCCGGTTTATTGGGCTTTTCTGTTACTGCAAGCAATTATAAACAGGTAGTAAACTCGATATTCTTGCATTTGTGAAAATACCGATAGCTGGAATTGTGTAGTTTTTTACGTTGTTATGGTGAAATGTGTTTCCCCTTTACTGAAATCTTCAATCGTATAAAAAAAACATAAATAAATTTTGTTTTATTTATGTTTTTACTTTCGAATCTTCTCTTCATTCCTTTTTTTTAAGCTTCGTAAACTTGTTACTCCACACGAATTGTATTAGTTGCAATTTCTGTGTGCTGTTAAATTCTTATGCATGCAATTGTGAAATTTATAATTAAAAGAGATTATCTTGGAAACAAACGCCTCTTGAAACATTTCTGAAGAAGACAACTCCTTGTGCACCAAGCCAATGAGTGATCAACGCGTGTGCATTTAGTTGATGATGATGAAGAATAAACATTCTTTAACATTTGTAAGTTGTAAATAATTTCTCTATTATTATAATTTGCTTGATTTTACAGGCTACGTTTTCATTTCTTTTGATAAATCAATCATTGTTTAAACAGACTAATTAGCTAACTAATTTCATTGTTGAGAACGTAACCCCTATTTTTAACCTTATGTCTATGAGAAATAAATTCCTGCTTTACGAGCACGTGCCAGGAACAAATTAACTCAAAGTTGAGAACTACCTGTATATTCTACATACTGTGTATCAGAGTAAAGGTAATCGCTAATATAACGTTTAAAGTTGACTTACAGAAGGAGTATGCAAAGGATGACTGGATTTGAGAAATTAGTGACTGAACATTTTCAATGACATGTTAGATAACTGTATGATATTGTTCAAATTTGCATCCTTTAGTTGGTTTCTGGTATTATTTATATTCATGATTGAGAATCCTTTCTCAAGTATATAAATGTTTCTAAATGTACTTGTGAAGGAAGGGCATTAAAAACTGAATATCAATTAGTTTTAACTGAATGTTGGATTCATTTTGAGACACTGCGATTAAGAAAGGAAAAAACACTGCTATATTGCTTCTTAATTTCATGAAATCTGAGAACCTTGATGTAAATGACTCCACAAATCAGTCTGTTACGTTATATACTCAAACAAATTTACATGTTTCTGTTTTTCAGACATTTTCATAGAATTTTGAAAATGAACAAAATTATTTTCGGGATTTAAGACATGAAAAAGCCTTACCTCTGCAATAAAATGCATTCACATAACTTGATTGCTAATTTATTAGTTGATTTTCACTTGTAATTCTTTGTTCAAATCATTTAGTAATGTCAGCTAGAAAACTAGATCATATTGCCACTTATTCAATATCAGTAGTTAACTTTTTCTTTTTTTTTTGTGCATAACTTTTTCACATTTTTGTTGATGTATAATAATGAATCTTTATCAATGGCCTCTCACAATCATCAAAATAATCAGATAAATGTGTAACAAAACGTTAATTCTTACCATCTGTAGTTACATTTACTAGTTTTTTTAATTCTAATGTTACACTACTGTATTATACTTTTGCTGGACGGCTTCAAATATATCTGACCCCCTTTGTATATTCCTTCAGGAACACATACCTAATAACTCTTCTGTTATTTCAAAATTTTTGGAAACTTCCTAATAAAAATCAAAAGTTGTGCTACTGATGAAATATTAGTGAACTCATCCAGTGCTAAAGAGAAATAAAAGAAATTTAAGCCTTGTGGATTAACTCAAGACTTGAGGGAATTTGCAAGGCTCTGTGGATTTTAGTCAGCATGGCCTGCATTTGTAGGGAGAAGGAATGTTGTAGAAATGATACTGATTTGAACAAAGGTGATGCAAGGATTTTTGCCAATATCATTGGGGATAAAATAGGGAAACTGCTATTTAGGGGGAAAATGGTAATTTAGATCTGCATTTATCTGATGATATGAGTCAAAATAATGCTTGCACTCACCTCAAGAATTCTTGTTTGTTTCCATAACAGCCTATGGGGATAAGATGTTCTGAGGGTAGCAGCATTTCAAATGAGGGGAAGACTTGGGATACAAATTCATTCAGTATGTTTGCTATCTGAGCAGGATCATCAACAGTCGAACCATTAGTATCAAGTGGACCAATCAGATTCATCCCCTTTTTTGAGTTTATATAAGTAAAGAAATCCTTGCTGTTTTTTTTTAGCATCCTTTGCCAAAGATTTCTCATAATCTGCCTTCGCCTATACTTATATATATTATGATGTACTTATATGTCATAGGCTTCTGTGTTGCCTGATAATTTATATGCATCCCATGCATTTTTCTTCTCTGCCACGAGTCTCATTAGTTCATTTGACAACCATTTAGGCCTAAACCTCGAACAATATTTCTTATTATGTATGAAACGTTTAGTAGCATCCACTATTAGTTCCTTGAATGCTTCCCACTTAGAATTTGCTGTTGGTAACATCATCAATTGGTCCCACTGTACAGAATTTAAAAACTGTCTGAGACCACTATAGTCACCTTTATGGAAGCAAAAACCCCTTCCTTTACCCCTGATGGTAATTATATCTTTAAGTAAATCCCACATCAGTACATTGTGATCACTGCCACCTAATGGTTCCTTTATCTGCAAATTCTTAATACATGAATGATCACTGCTGATAACCAGATCAAGAGTATTAGCTTCTCTGGTTACCTCTCGAACGTGCTGCTGCAGAAAACAATAAATCCACAAAAGTCTTACTAGTGTGCGAGTGACCAACCCATAAGTTCCAGTCTATATCTTGGAAGTTAAAATACCCCATTATAAGGCATTCTGATTTACTAGCCCACTCTATCTGTTGTCGTGTTGTCAATAAAATGGTTGAATTTGAACTCCTAGTTCAAATTCAGCCAAATTCAGAAGGGGTCCAGTGGTCATGCTTCTTATTAAAAGAGCTTTCTATAAGTTTCTGATATGTGGAGATTGGAACCTTGCTCCACTTCTCATGTAAGGCTAGCTCCCTGCTTGATCTAGGAAGCCTTGTTCTGTCTCTCAAATTGTTGTTCCAAAACAATCACAGAGGTGAATTCAGATTTTAGCTCTAGGCTTATCCTCCAAAACCACTGTCGTACTTACCAACCTTTGTGACACAGACCATATTGTATCATGTTGATACAATATGGTCTGTGAACTTGCAGATTACTCATTACTTCTCAAGGATAAGGTGTCCATACATGAAAAAATATACTATACAATCACCCACCACAGTCTTATCAGCCAGGAGTTAGAGGATAATGTAATTGTATTCTGGCTTATGTTACCCATTTATGGACTAATTCAATGGAAAGGTTCGGTGAAACACAAGTAGTTGCTCTTGACATCTCAAAGGCTTTCGATCGTGTTTGGCATAAAGGTCTTCTAAACAAGCTTCCATCTTATGGTTTTCCAACTGTTTTTAGTAATTGGTTATCCAGTTTTCTCTCTGTTCGCTGGTCCTTGAGGTTGTCACAGACATTCTCTCAGATATGCCAGACAAGCTGTACTTGCTACTTGGGAGTCTAAAACGCTGATGGAACTGATATTTGGGTGACTTAAGTCAAGTGGACCCAGTTTCGGTGAAGTCCGGACGGTCTGTGACAGCCAAATCTTCTGCTTGCACCTTCACGATGGTGGGACTGTTAGTAATCCTGGGTATAACCTCCATGCATAAGTACATGGTGGGTGACTAGCTGGGTGTGAATCAGCGTAAGCAGGGGTCGAGGTGTGGCACCCACACCACATGGAGGAACGCCGCCCCTCTATGTTACCAGGCAGTACTAGGTGGTAGATGACTCATCAACCGGTGCAATACCACCACTTTGCTTACTGGAGGCTTGAAGTGGTGGAACCCATGTTTAGTCTCTAGAGCTAAGTTCCGGTCAACCTTTCCCCATCTTTCCATCATGCAGTATGATTGACGACTTTTGAGGTTATGATGAACATCATGGCGAGATCCAATATTCCTTACATTGAGGGTACAGCTCTAAAACAGTGTTCGCAGGCCAGCCGCTAGTTAGTACATTGGACCGAACCTATTGGTAACTCTCTAGGAGGCTTCCGGATCAGCTAGTGTATAATCTTGCTACCTCTACTCTGCCAGATAGTGACTGGAGGGAATCCGAGTAGTGTGCATGCGGGCAGCATTGTCGAGGCGACGTTATGTCAAGGATCTGGGTATATTCTTACCGTGTGTATGCCAAATCCAAAAATTTCATTACTTCATACAGCATGTCCCACCCACTTTTTCTTACTATTGAATACACCATGAATTGTCAAAATCATAGAGCAAGCTTATCTGCGAAAAGATCTAAACCTCCCAAGCACTTCCTAATTCATTTCACAAATATATGTGGTCTCAATTCTAATCTCAACGATGTCCATTTCCACTTGCAGTCTGCCAAACCCCATGTACTTTTTATGACAGAATCTCAGTTATCGGTTGATTCAACTACTGCTCATGTCAGATGCCCAAATTATTCGCTGTATGATTCCTTTTACCTCAAAGGTGGTACTTGTGCATATGTCCATTCTGATATTCCCTGTCAGAGACTTGGAAATTTAGAATCTCCTCTCTTTGATCTTCTCTGGCTTAAAATCTCTCTACCTCATTGTGTCAAATTCATCTGTTGTCTCTACCATTCTCCCAACTCCACTAATCGCTTGGAACTCTTTGACTTCCTCTCTTTGCAACTTGACTTTCTCCAGTCCAACTTTCCTAACAGTGAGGTAATTTTCCTTGGTAATTTTAATGTTCACAACTCCAGCTGGCTTCCGCTTTCTAGTCACACCGACCCAGCTGGTCGACATGCTGAGACTTTTGCAATTACTAATGACCTTGCATGGATTGTTCATTTACCTACAAGAATACCGGACAATCCTAATCATACAGCCAATACGCTTGATCTTTTTCTCACAAACAACCCTTCTAAGTACACGGTCGAAGTGAGAGGTCCTTTAGGCACTTCAGATCACAACTTAGTGATTGTCTCTTCTCCAATGGAACCTTTATCTCATGGCTATTCCCAACCTCGTGTTGTTTGGCATTACAAGAATTTGTATTCTTGTAATGGGATGACCTGCAAGAGTATCTTTGTTATTCATAAATCACAAAGATACTATACTTTCCTTTTTGGATTTTGTATGCTTCTGTTTGTGAAGTGTAATTCATTATTTCCACACATTATTCACCTCACGATTGTATTAACCACTAAAGATTTATATGGGTTCACAATTACTGTGATTTGGTAAAGATCTGAAAGATCATCCTACTGAATTTTTCTGTTTATTTTTCAGCACATTGTTTTATTCCCATTTATTTGCTGAAGTGTTACTGTAATTTACTGTAAAAGTTTCAGGGTTTTGAATAATATGTAAAATAAAACCATCTTAAAAATGAGCAATTGTTCAATCGCATCTGTTCTCAGAAAAGAGAAATTTGATATTAAAAATCCGTATAAAAATGAAATACACACCTTGTTTGATTAACTCCTCAACTCCATCAAACTTTTTTTTAAACAGTATGGCAATGCCTTTCCCCATTCTACAGTCCTCGCTAATAGAATGAGCTAATGCAAAATGTGGAGGACATGAAAATAAATCTCCATGTTTTTCAGTGTAGGTACCCTAAAAAAGAGAAAGAAAGGAAAAGATTTCACATAACAGCTTTATTAACATGTTTATTCAAAAACATTAAAAGAAGCTGAAGTGGAGAAAATGTTTACAGAATGCCAATATCAGCAGAACTTGCATATAAAGTAAACTCTTTAAAATTCACCACCTTTCATACATTAATGCCAACGCAAATTTGGCAGAGATTGTTTCATTTTCCTATTTTGTGTTATCGACATTTTTCAGAAATTTAAGTATAACTGATAAACTTTTTTTGTCATTAAAGCTAATGAGTATTTCTAGTAGTTAAACACATTTGCAAAATTTTCAATTATTACTAAAAATATGAAGAAATAAAATTAATAAGCATTAAAATCTACTGGTAAAAAGGTCAAGCATTGGTACACTCCAAGCACAATGCACAAAACTGAATAGTTTTTTCAAATGTCAGGTGATGCAATACTACCACCAGGTTAACAAATTGAACCTTTGTTTACATTTTAACCACTAGTGCTATCTTTTGGTTCAATATAAACACTTAAATACATTTACACAAATAAAAATGAAGGTTTCAAAAAAACCTTCCACCATTCATCCCTTCAATTAACAGACTAAAGGTGTGTCTCACATTTGCATGTGAGACATGCCTTTTTGTTTTAATTATAAAAAAAAATGAATTATTAGCTTTTTTACAGTGTTGAAAACAGTGATATATTAATTATGATGTGCTAAATTCAATTAAAAGATAATGAACAAAAATAAAATATAATAATAATGTTATATTTTTTTAGAATTTTCAAGGTCACTCATCACACATATTTATGCACAAACACTTGCCTGCTATCTGGCAGCTGTAATGTGAAACCAAAGCTCTACAAGACTAAATATCTGTTGCTGATGTCTCAGATGCCACATGAGAATGAGTTGACTAGACAAAAGAGTGTCTTTTGTTCACCTGGCATCTGTTAAATGCCAAACAAAAATTTCATTTAATTCATAGCATTTATCAAAATGAATGCAGAAAATACTAGTGGGAAAAGATACACACAGGAGGATTTGATTTTATTCATCAAATTAAAAAAATAACAGAAACAATTCAAACTGTGAATGACAACGACCAGAGACATCGGTTTCTGTAAACAGTATCACCTGAATATTTTAACATCTTTTTTCAACTCAAACACATCCATAGATATACATGAGAGTAACCATCACTCCAACAGAAATCAATTATAGATTTTATAGTTACTCACCAGAAGTCAGTATGGACAACTAAAGACTGTAGGGTAATGAGAGGTGCCAACTGTGGGTCGGATCATTACCTGAAGACTGCAGATATATTTTTCAAATACCAGAATAAGGGACAAGTGAGACCTAATACAGCCAGTAAAGACAATAGGGAAGTACAAGAAAATATTGCCTATAAATTGGAACTACTATCTTATGACAGTATTAAAGATCTTTACCAGAGAAGACTCCAGAACCACCTATCTCACATTAGAGAAATAGAAGAGATTAATATCATATAACAGCATTAAAACCACCATACACAAGGTTGCTAATGAAGCACTAGGCCTAATAGATCACGAATATAAACAACAGTATTGGTGGAATGAGGAAGTAGTGAGTTTGATGAAAGGAAAGAGCCTATAACAAATGGTTAATGAATAAAAATCAGGAAAATAGAGAAGAATACAAAAGGTCCAATAAAGCAGTTAAAAGGAAAATTGCTAGATCCAAGAATGCAGCATGGGAGAAAAGCTGCCAAGAAATTGACAGCTCATTAGGAGGAACACAGTGATCCGAAGCTTGAGAGCACTGAAAACAAATCTTGATTGAATAAGAACTTTATAGATATGCCAACATGGGAAAATCATTATAACCACCTCCTAAAGAAAGATGATCTCAATATCAGAGCCTAATTACTCCTCCACCAATAGATAAAAGGGAGATAGAAATTACAAAACATCAAGTTCTTGACTGTGAAAAATTAATGAACAAAAAATCTCCAGGCCCTGGGAACATAGCGATGGAACTAATTAAATATGGACCACCAAGTCTTTTCGATCTGATTAACAGATGTACAGCTAAAGGAAAACTCCAAATGAGTGGAAAGTAAGTTATTTCTCCCATATATAAAAAAAGAAATAAACTCCAGAGGCTTAAGTGTTAATTGCACTATGTCCAGACTATACTCTAAAGTGCTTCAGTTAAATTTACGAGAGGAGGTAAAGGAAAAGATAAGTGAAGAACAAAAGTGGAATTAGGTCAGGTCACTCTTGTGTGGACAATTTGCTTGTTTTACAACAGCTAGTAGAGAAAAGAAAAGCAAAGAATAAAGATACCTTCTTTGCCTTCATCGATTTAGAAAAGGCTTATGACTCCGTTCCAAAAAAGGAATTATGGAAAGCCCTTCAAAATATAAGTTGATCCAGAGCTTGTGGAATTGATTAGGGAACTGTACGATAACAATGTGGCATATATTAAAGTTTGGAATACTTTATCTACCCCAATCTATCCAACAAAGGGGCTGAGATAAGGATGCAGCCTATCACCTTTATTGTTTAATGTTTTCTTGGAATGTGCTCTACAAGAATGGAAAAGAAGCTGTTATGGAATGGGAGTACCAGTTAACAACAGATATCTTTGGAGTCTAAATTTTGCTGATGATCTGGTTATCATTGCACAAGAAGCTTATGATTTAGAATACATGTTGAGAAAATTGCATCTTACATATGACCAAATGAGGCCTCAATATCAATTTTACAGACAGAATACCTAAGCATGGAACATACTGATGAATTGAAAGTTGCACAGTCTATACATCTAAAACCTGTTGACTTTTTCAAATATCTCAGATGCAGATTAACTAAGGAAGGATTGGGGAAAGAGGACATCATACACAAATTCATCAAAGTAGGAAGATTCTTAGAGCCCTGAACTATATATGGTGGGACAACAATATCTCCCACAGAACTAAAAAACATACAGTTGTTAGTGGAACTGGTACTTTGCTACAGATGTGAGGTGTGGACACTGAAAGAGGGTGCGAAAAAAAAAAAGAAGCTCAGAGCCCCTAAAGATGGACTACCTACGTCAGAGTGCTAGGCTAGAGAGGATAACAAATGAGGAAATAATAAGCCGTATGCGCACAGATGAAGATATTATAGAACAAATAGAAAAGAGGTTGAGATGGTTTGGACATTTGCTGTGCATGAATGAAGTGAGATGACCTAAAATTATATATGAGTGAAGACACCCCTAGAAAAACATGGAAGGAAGGTGCACTATCGGCCATGAGAAAGAGAAATTTGAAGATGCCCATGTCTGGCGACTTTGGAAAATGGGAGCAACAAGGCAGCGATCTGCCATATTAAGTCGAACATAGATACTTAATGGTGAAACTCAATGACTGCCAACTCTTACAATACCTTGAAAACTCCCATCTCATTAGGAATCACCAAAAATGGATTGTCAATGTTAACCAGCAGTGATATCTTGGCTATGTTAGTAGTAGTAGTGGCAAAAGATGCATGAAAGAAAGCTTATACAGCATCAGGCAAAAAAAAAAAAAAAAAACACTACACACTTCTCCCATTCATATCCTCCAAGAATGTCTAGTTCTTCCTATATGAACCCACACAGTCTTGTAAAACATAATGATGAAATCCTTGCTCAACTGACGTCATGGAATCTGCATCCAGACCTGATGGTTTTTACTGAGACCTGGTTCTCTCCTGAGGTTTCAATCCCAATTCCAGACTACTCTCTTTTTCAAAGTTGCAGAGGTGATTCAAAAGGTGGTGGAGTTGCTATTTATATTCATAGTCATCTGCGATGCTCTGCCTTTCCTATCTCAAATCTGCCTGATCAAGCTTGTGAACTCACTTTTATCCGCATTGCCTCTTTGGTGATCAGGTGTCTATACTGACCTCCCTCAGCTTCAGTTAACAGCTTCCTTGTAACTCTTGACAGCACTATCTCATTTCACAAGCAAATCCCTAAGCCTTCAACTGATTAGTGACTTTAATATTAACATTCTTCAAAGCTCTTCCTCTCAGGTGCAAGACCTCCTAGATGTCATTACTTCAAATGGTTTCTGTTCTTACTGATGGAGATATCCCGACTAGAATGGGAGAGTCCCACAATTCCCTTCTTGACTTCGCAATTGGGGAATACTCTCTCACATATGCAATACTTGATACAACTATTTCAGATCATTGTCCCATCTTAATGGTAATCGAAAATGAAATAAATGAAGCAGAGATCATGCACACTTTCAAATCTGTCACCCCAGACTCTCTCAATTAGCTTTGTCACGACCTGCAGCAGTCAACGTGGGATGGAGTGCTTGCTACAAATGATCTTGAAATTGCAACTAACTGCTTTTTTAAGCATATCCTAAATAGCTATGAAATATACGTGTCATATATCAGGAGCCCAGGGAATAAAAAGGCCACCAGGACAAGAGGGAAAATATGCCCGTTCATCTCAAACAAGATTTGTAATATGTTAAAGAAAAGAGACAACCCTGCAAGAACTGCTAGAGCAACAGGAATCGAGGCAGAGAAAATTAAATACACAATGTACAGAAACAAAATCACTGACTATATTCGGTCAGAGAAAAGAAAATACTATAGTTCTCAACTTACAGGTATCATAACAAGCAAGAAAAAAATGGACAGTTTTGAACAAACTATTACTGGGAAGGAAACTGAAATCAAGGAGCAACATTGGAGATGTAGCTGAAAATGAGGTACTCATTTTAGATGACGAGCTAAAAGCTACTGCCTTCTGTAACCACTTTATTTCAAGTGTCTCTTTCAAGACGAAATTTACTTCAGAGACAATGAAATGAGAGAATCTGCCAAGTACTCAATCAGAAACTTTTTTTCTCATTCCTCTCTCCGATCAAGAGATTTTAGAGGCAGGGAAACAATTGAAAGAAAAGGGAGCCCCTGGCTTTGATGAAATATCTCTGTCTCTACTAAAAAAGGTCCTTTGTTCAATTCTTAGGCCACTGAAGTATATATTTAATCTCTCCTTTCAATCTGGTAAATTCCCTTCTCAATTCAAAAAAGCAATAATCATTGTAAACCGTTGTAACTCCATCAACAACTTTCGCCCAATAGTTTTTGTAAAAACTTTGAATTATTCAAAAACTACTCTCAGTTTTTGCAAAATTATTCGAAAAAATTGTTCATAGCAGACTCATGGGTTTTCTCGAAGAAAAATCAGCTCATCCATCAACAACAGTATGCTTATCGCTCTAAAATATCCACTGATCTTGCAACTGTTGACTTCTGCTCAAGAATCATTGATAGTCTTGAAAAAGGTCACTATGCTATAGCACTGTTTCTTGACTTATCTAAAGCTTTTTATTGCAAACTCAATAACCTTGGTTTGAGAGGGAAAATGAACCTTCTCCTTGAAGGCTACCTTACCGATCAGCCATTTGTCGTAAGAACAAATCAATCATACTCCGACATCTTATTTCTCCAGGGGAGTACCTCAAGGCTCACTTCTTGGACCTATCCTATTTGTTCTTTACATCGATGAATTTCTCTCTCTTCTTCCATCTTCTCAACTAGTAGCATATGCCGATGATATTTCCATCCTAACCACAGATAAAGACCCTAATGAGCTTCAACTCAAAATCTCTGCCTTGCTTTCTGTGATACATAATTGGCTTCAAAAGAATCAGCTTATACTGAATCCAGAAAAATCAAAATATATGGTGTTTAGAACGAAAAAAAAACCTGCTAAATATTGATTTAGATGTAACACGCAAGAAAAACAACTTGAAAGGGTGAATGAAACCAAGTTTCTCGGAATCTGGCTAGATGATATGCTAAGTTGGGCAAAACAAATGATAACCCTACGAAAGAAAACTTCATCACTAGCAGGAATACTCGCCAGGGCCTCTGCCTGGGTGTCTCCTTCTCTTCTCAGACAAGTATTCCTTTCTTTAATTCAGCCGTACCTCACCCATGGGGTACCACTAGCCAAGAAAACCTTGCGAGAATCAACTCCATTCTCAATCGATGCATTCGTTCAATTTTGGGCCTTCCCTGGAACACATTGGTTGGTTCGAGACACAAGGAAGTGAGTCTCCTCGGCATCTACCAACTGCTACAGAAAGCAGAGGCGATCCTTGTTTACAATGCTATGAAGACAGCAGACTTTCTCCCTCTCTTCAGATCCTTTTTCATAACCACAGACGAAGAAGAAATATCATACAATCTAAGAAATGAAGCCTACCTGAAGATTCCGCTTTTCAGAAAAGCCATAGGTCAGAAAAGTATAAAATACAGAGGTGCTAAAACCTGGAACAAACCCTGCAAAAATCAAAAATGTCATTTCACTAAATCAATTCAAGAAACTACTAATTGAACACATCATCAGGGATGTCTGATTCAAATTACCTTCCACTCAACTCCTGGATTTTAAAAACACCAACATGGAAATAATGTACAAATGTTAAAGGAAGCAGTTGGCAAATAGTTTGTAAATTTCTGTGCATGTATCTCATCATTTTTCTTTTCTCTTCTCATTTAATTGTAAAAATGTTCACAATGATATTATAAGTAGTGATGCTTTTCAAAGTCTTCTGTAAAGAAATGTACAAAAAACTCCAATTTATTTGTCTTTCCTGTTGAACATTACCTGTACAATTTCAGAACTATACATTTTTCAATTGTATATTCATCATTTTTTAAGGGAACACCCCCTAAAAAGCCATTGGCTTATGTGTTCTCCCTCCCTTTTTGCTATTATCTCCCAAAAAAAGTGTAATATAAAATAAAGATAAATAAATTATTATTCCTTCAATTTATTCAAACCATTCACTTCCACACATGGCTGAAGGCAAACCTATCCTGCAACAATCCTTCCTCAACTTATGCTCCCTTATGTGTATAGTCTCAGCAAGAGAAAGAATGCCATTCACATTCAGCTCACTTGATCCATTCAAGGTCTTAAACACCTCACCCCACAGGTGCCTAGCTTCCAGAACTTTTTGCAGAACTTTTTACAATTTGCAGAACTATTCTAGGTAAGAGCATCCTTTAGTCCCCTTCATCAATCTGGTTATCCATCTTTGCACCCATTCCAGCAGATCTACATCCTTCCTAAAGTGAAGCTTCCAGATCTATATACAATACTCAAGATGCAACCTGTGGCCTTGTACAAAGGGATAATCACCTCCTTTTCCCTACTAGCAAAGTATATGTATATCATTGACAAAACCGCTTGACCTGTTCTGGCAACATGTCTGCACTGCTCAGAGAATTTCATATCTGAGTGCACAATTACCCTCCACTCAGGTCTTTATCATTTTCCACTACCCTGAGTGTAGGACCGCACAGTTGATAAGTTATTCTGGGATTACTGCTACCCATATGCAGTTGCATTTGTCAATGTTAAACTTCAACTGCCATTTCTCAGCCCATTGACTCAATTTTCCTAGATCTTGTTGCAGTAGCTCACCGTGATTACTGCTGCTAACCACATTACTAACTTTTGTATCGTCTGCAAACTTTGACATTAAGCCTGATATACCTTCATCAACATCATTAATAAATATTGAAAACAATGGGCCCAGCACTAAACCCTGGGAGACTCCACTGATAACACTGGTCCACACAGAGTGTCCATGGATAACCACTCTGTCGTCTTCCAATCAACATCCTTTTATCCATAGCAACAACTTGCCCTTAATGTCGTATTGCTCCAGTTTATACAGCAATCTTTTATGTGCAACAGTATCAAAAGCCCTACTGAAATCCAAGTATGTGATATCCAAATTATTTTTTGCATCCAGTTCCTTGGTCACTGCATCAGAGGAACTTATCAGATTGGTTAGGAAGACCACCCCTTAACAAATCCAGGCTGTGACTGCAGTATAATTGCATTCCTGTTGAGATGGTCCTGTGTTACTTCTTTAATCAGCGATTCTTTTTTTCCCCTGGAACAGATGTTAAGCTAACAGATCTGTAATTACTCGTCACTTTTTTGAATTGGGGATACATTTGCACATCTGCAGTACGTAGGGACCTCCAATGATACTCTCATAATTATGTATGGCTAAAGGCTTGCTTACCTCCTTTGCTGCCTCTTAATATGATTGGATAGATCTCATCCACCACAGCTGCCTTTTTTAACATTCAGCTTCATCAATTCCTCTTCCACTTTCTTTTCAGTTATCACAAAGTCATTTAGCTTCCTATTGGAGTTTTATAAACATCTGGCATCCCCTCCAATAAAGAATTCCTCATGTATGAATGTAGATGCAAAATACCTATTCAATTTGTTAGCAACCTAAGCAGGAACATCAAGTGACCCAATGTGATTAAATCCCTTCCTTCTACTGTTAATATAAAAATAGAAGTCTTTGCTGCTTTCCTATGCATTCTTTGCCAGAGATCTCTCATAATCTGCCTTAAGCTTGTCTAACCTCATTTGTGACTTGATTACAGACTAATTTATATCTAACATAGGCTTCTGAATAACCTGATAATTTATATGCATCCCATGCACTTTCTTATTTCTGTCTCAATAGTTAATCTGGCTTTCATTTTGTCAGATGAACTATTAATAAAAAACTAGTCAAATTAACTACTATTAATAAAGCCTTGAACAGTATTTCTTTGTTAGTATAAAAAGCATAGTAGCTTCTATGATTACTTCCCTGAATGCTTTCCATTTAGAGTTGGTCTCACTGCATAGAAATTAAAAACCGTAGTCACCCTTACAAAAGCAAAAGCCTTTCCCTTTACCCTTGACAATGGTTGTCTTAAATTAAACTCCACATTAGTACACTGTGAATTACACAGAGGGTCTTTTACCTGGAGATTCTTAATGCATGTAGAATCATTGCTGGTAACCATATCAAGAGTATTGCTTCCTCTTGTTGCCTCAACATATTGCTCTAGAAAACAATCATCCAAGAAATCTACAAAAGT
The DNA here is from genome assembly GCF_048544385.1 of Mastigoproctus giganteus. NCBI lineage: Eukaryota > Metazoa > Arthropoda > Arachnida > Uropygi > Thelyphonidae > Mastigoproctus > Mastigoproctus giganteus. The sequence continues at coordinate 68,887,067 of NC_143583.1, read as the reverse complement.
GTTACTAGTGTGTGACTAACCAACCCACAAATTCCAGATGTTACTCATATTTGGGCAAATTCAAAGAAATTGAAGTAGTTGTTCTTGCCATTTCCATGGAAGCAAGCTTATGCAGCTTCAGTCATTTAAAAAATAATAATAATCCACTTTTTTTTTTTTCCCAGTCTTTTAAATTTATTCAAACCACCAACTTCCACAATGTCATGTGGAGTTTATTCCAACAATCTGTTACTCTCTACCTGAAGGAAATTTCTGAACTAAAACTATTGTTTTACAACTTCAATTTATGTTCCCTTGTGGGTGTCATTCAAGAAAGAGTAAAGTTATCAGTATTTTGTTTCAAGGACTTAAACATCTTAATTGGGTTTCCCACAGATGCTTAGTATATAGGTGGTGCAATTTACAGAACCCTAGTCTTTCTTTGTAAGAGTGCCCTTTTGTACCTCTGACTAATCTTGTTGCTATTCTTTGTACTCATTCCAACAGGTCTACATTCCAACAGGTCTAGAAGGAAGGGGATGAATCAGATTGGTCCACTTGAGATCGATGGGTCAACTGTTGATGACCCTGCTCGGGTAGCTAACAAACTAAATGAATATTTTGCATCGACATTCACACATGAGGAGTTATTCAGCGAGGGGAATGCCAGAGGTGTATTCAACTCTAGCAGTAAGCTAGAGAATCTTGTAATAACTGAGAGCAAAGTGGAGGAGAAATTGTTGAAGATAAACACAAGAAAGGCACCTGGGGTGGATGGGATCTATCCAGTTATATTAAAGGAGGCAGCAAAGGAGGTAAGCAAACCCTTAGCCATAATTATGAGAGCTTCCTTGGACTCAGGGGAGGTACCCATTGACTGGAGATGTGCAAATGTGACCCCAATTCACAAAGGGGGATCAAAGGCTGACACAAGTAATTATAGACCTGTGAGTTTAACTTCTGTTCCCGGAAAATTAATGGAGGCACTGGTGAAAGAAGCACTGCAGGATCATCTAGACAAGACTTCAGTTATAGCTAGGACACAGCATGGTTTTGTTAAGGGGAAGTCTTGCCTGACCAATTTGATTGGATACTATGATGCAGTCACAAAAGAACTGGATGCAGGGAATAACTTTGATATTATATACTTGGATCTTAGAAAGGCTTTTGATACTGTTGCACATGGAAGACTGCTGCACAAATTGGAGCAGTGTGGCATTGGAGGCAAGTTGCTGCTATGGATAAAGGGGTGGTTGAGGGGGAGAAGACAGAGAGTGGTAATCAATGGACACTGCTCATCGTGGACTAATGTTATTAGTGGAGTCCCTCAGGGTTCAGTATTGGGGCCTTTATTGTTTTCTGTATTTATAAATGATATTGATGATGGTATATCAGGCTTAATGTCCAAGTTTGCAGACGATACAAAGGTTGGCAGGGTTGTCAAGGACACTACTGACACTATGCTGCTGCAACAGGATTTGGAAAGGTTGAGCAGATGGGCTTCGAGGTGGCAAATGAAGTTTAACATTGACAAATGTAAAGTACTACATATGGGAAACAGCAACCCCAGAGCAACGTATCAACTCTGTGGTACTACACTGACAGTGGTAGAGAATGAAAGGGACCTGGGGGTGGTGGTGCAGGCAGATATGAAGTTCTCTGAGCAGTGCAGACGAGCTGCAAGAGTAGCTCATGGTGTATTGTCAATGATATATAGAAATTTTTCTAGCAGGGATAAGGAGGTGATTATTCCCTTGTATAAGGCAATGGTCAGGCCACACCTAGAGTACTGTATACAGGCCTGGAGGCCTCATTTCAGGAAGGATGTAGAGCTGCTGGAACGAGTACAGAGAAGGGCAACTAGATTGGTGAATGGGACAAAGGGGTTCTCTTACGAAGAAAGGCTTAAGTTTTGCAAATTACAGTGTCTGGAAACTAGGCACCAGCGGGGTGATCTGATAGAGGTGTACAAAGCCTTGAATGGTTTGAGCATGCTCAATGCTGATGGGATTCTTCCTCTAGCTCAGAAAAATCACCTGAGAGGGCATAAATTCAAATTGAGGAAAGACAGATGTAGGATAGATGTGCGGAAATTTGCCTTTAGCCAGCGGGTGGTTGGTGGGTGGAACAGACTTCCATCCCTTGTCGTGGAAGTTGATAGCCTAAATAAGTTTAAGGCTCAGCTGGACAGGTATTTCGAACGAACAGAGGGGTGAAGTGGAAGTGGTTATTTTTATTTATTTATGTTACTTTTTTTTTTTTTTTTTTTTTTTTTTTGGCTGATGCTGCATAAGCTTGCTTTCTTGCATCAAATGCCTCTACTAATGCTAATGCTAATGCTAACATCCTTCCTGAAATGAGGCTTGCAGTAATCAAGGCTTAATTACTAAATTATACAATGAAACAGGTTAATCACCTGTTTATTCCTGCTGGTAAAATTACTGTATATCATTGACAGAACTCTTTGAGCTGTGCTTAGTAGCTTGCCTGCACTGGATCTTTTTTTCTACATCCCTAGATCTTTTTCATTCTTCACCTTCTTTGGTAACACGAATGGTATATGCAAATCCACTGACAACTACAGTGCTGTTACATTTGCTAGTTCACAAGGCCATCCTGATATTTTGCTTGTAAAGATAGCTAAGCCATCCTAGTATTATGCCACTGGTCACTTTGGGTTTCAGAGCATAAGAAATTTTAATGAGTTCATTGCTAATTAATTGATTGGCTATACATTAAATTCTTGGAGTGTGAACAACCATTAAAACATGGAAAGTAGGAAATAAGAGTGCTGAAATGGGTTACATTTGTTGGGGGGGGGGGAAATCCCTACTTCTGGTGTGATCAACTTGTTTCCAAAAAAACTGTATATTAGAAAAAAAATTGTGAGAATCGTGATAAAAATACGTTCAGAAAATTTTAAAAAATGAATTTGAATATCAAACATTTCTATTAAGCTGGGACACAGTCACAAGAAAAAATAATAATGAACTGTGACATTCTTTTTCAATCCTGAAATTACAAGGATATTGCTTACATCAATGTAACATATCTAATATTATTACCGATTATCAGTGTTAATTAGTATGCCCTCAGTGAGACCAGTAGCCGTGGATAACTGCTCCTTCTTGGACATCTAACATGGGACTGCATCTGTGCAAAATTTTCCATTCTGCATGAAATTGCCATGCAGATAGTCAGTTCTTACTGGATGTTGACATTTGCTCAAAAATAAATTTGTCAAGAAAACTGAAATAAAATCATAACCAGTGTTATTGCAAAAAACTGCAATACAATCATACATTACTGGTTTTGCAGTTTTACTTTCAAGGCCAATAATGTATGATTAAAGCCTACAACCAATCACCTATAAAACTAAGGTGAACAAGTAATTTTACTGAAAACTTTTATAAAATTTCCTTCATATTTGGCAGATAACTTAGGACCTGGCCACCTTTGTAATTCAGAATAAACATTACTATAAATTAAACTGAATGTCTTAATTTTGCTTCATATGAAACTAAAAATGTAAGACTTGTGAAATTACCCATTTTTCAAACCAGAGAAAAGTATATTTTCCTTTGCTTCTGGATTTTATATTTGTTGTAGAGTACATGCATTATATTTATGAGAGAATTATTTACTTATTTATTTTAGAAAAGTAGATAAGTAAATGTAAGAATAAAGGAGTGCAGCGGATGCAATGAGCTCAGAACTGAAAATGGACCCAAAATCCAAACAAAGGGAAAACTTCCCACTCAATCCAGGCATGGATTCCTTTTTCTGCTGTCCTTTCCTCCAAATCTCAATTCTCGCATCTGAGCCAGACGAACGTCAAGACAGGCATTTATACCATATTTTCTATTTTAATGCTAATATCTTTTGTAGTGCTCTTTCTCCCAACCTCAACTCGAGTCACATAAACAGGAGCGGCATTTAATACCATAATTTCTATCACTAGACTACGAAATTATTAGCAGTACTACGAAGGCTTTATACTAATTGCTTCTGCAGAAGAAATTATTCTAATTCTTTCAACAGAATAATATATTTTTTAACATCATATTACCTTCGTGATCGAATGCTCCACAGAACATGCTTCACTTTCCATTTTTTTTTTCTCAGATTTGTTCAATGTATATGAATAACTGCTAAAAATGCGTTGGTTATTACAGGTTATTTTATGTATTTTTACAGCAATAGAGAAAATTAACAGACTAATCGCTCAGATGTAGATGGGAGAATTATTTCATAGCTGGAAAATAATAATTTTCACAAGTGGGTAATACTTGTATTAGTTCCATGATTCACTAAAACTGGAGAAATGTTTAAATTCTAAGAGTACTACGTTTGAATAATGACTAGTTTCCTTCCTTAACCACTCATTGAAGGCACAACCAAGTCCACAGAGTACTGTACTACTCAGTGATCATTCTAAGCACAGAATAGTAACATTTTACTTCTCTGTGATTCTAAGCATCAGCACGCCCATTTTGTTTGTAGCGCCATCTATGAATACATATTGCTGAAAAGAAGGAGATCGGCGTATTGTATGGTATTGATGCATTTGGCCTGAGGTTGTGTTTCAGTATTTTTTATACGGAGTAGCCGTTCAGAAGAAGTTGTTTTAATGAAATTATGTCTTAATTTTATCATCTTTTCTGATATCAATATGCCTCCCTCAATTACAGTGATAACACCTTAAACTCAAAGATATAGTAACAGTACAGTAATTAATGTATGGTTCAGTTTCACAGAAGTCCAATCGTGATGTGATGTTATTGCCCGGTAGTTCTTAGTATCATTCCTTTGCTGCTTAAGTTATCTGTGTGGTTTTATTTGCTCTTCATAAACATTTTAAAGCATCGCTTGCGTAATAAAACCAGGATAATCATAAGTCCATTTTACAAGTCCTCCAAATATAGTTAAGCGTTTAGCAGGGAAATTTCGATTCCAGTCTAAGATTGCGGCTTTCCGCAATGGGTGGAAAGTCTGATTTTCCGTAAGTAAAGTAGAAGTTATTTGAAATTATTTTACTTATTTTTATTTATCTATAAATATTTAAATATAGCTTACTAAGTGTAATTCATACAGTGTAACTTTATTTAGATTGCTACATCTCTGCATTCGAAATTCTTATTTACCGGTATATTTAATTAACAAATCTCAATAAAGTGGGTTGATTATCAGAGGTTTTTCATTTTCAGCCACCTTCATATCGTAGCAGAGGTCGAAATGGAACGTTGATTATTAGTAAACTGTCTCATTTTTAATAATCAAGTATACACATGACATTAGTGGTGCGTGAGATGAACTGGAGCGGTGTACCGGCCCTGTTACCGGGTCCGGAGCGGTCTTTTTACTACTGCAAACAGCTTAATTTATAATAAAGAAGGGTATCGAATAATATAAGTAAATAAGTTGGATGCATGAAAATAGTTACCCAGTAATATAATACATAATTCAAAATTTAAAAAAAAGTGGTATATTTATTTATTATATGAAGTAATACCTGCCAAAACTTTAAAGTAGTATAGGGAAGTACTTCACCTTATTTTTACTTTTCTGTTTTTCCAGTTTAAAAATTGTAAAAATTTTTTTTTAAGCATTTTAGAACATACGCTAAAGATCGCTATATATACATATATATCAAACAATCAAAAGTCATATATTCTGTACGTTATTAAAAGATTATGACCCCTGTAGCAATGCAAATGTCTAAAAAAAAAAAAAGAGAAGGTGACTTCGCTGTTAAATGTGATCGTTTTATAACAACCCAATAGTTATATAACGTTCTGGTGAATGCACTGAGCAGACAGTCACTAACCCTTTTTTTTTTTTTTTTCCCCTCAAGTTTCTTGATTTGGATATATGCCAGTTGCCAAAAGGAACCGTTCACGTACAAGCAGGAACTCTGAGACATCTAGGTAGCTTTTACACTTTGGCCTAATATACTGGTAAACTACATGGTGCGAGAAGTATTATAAATGTAATACACGCCTATACGTTATGACTTCTAAATTTGAGACAAACTGGATGTTTTTTTATTGTGCTGTTATGCAAAAGATTTGCAAATTTAGATCTGAAGCTTCCAACCTCATATTTGGCATAAATGGCATCAAATTTGATGGATTCCTATATAGTGTAGTTTTCTGTATACTTGTGTCTAACATATTATTTTATTAGATTCCATGCATATTATTAATTATATTCCATATGATTTCATACAGTAATTAATAAAATTTGTTTAATCTTTAATATAATTTATTATTTGGCCTGTATTTTTGTATATATTGATTTAAAACAACAATGACATTTATTAGCTTGGAAAAGGGTGGCACCATGCATAAAAATAATAACGTTTATTCTATAAAGTGATTACTAGGTTCTCCTATACCTCTATTGAAACAGCTCCATAAATTTCTAGGCAAGAGGGATTCTTAAAGGCCTCTTCCACCAGAGGCAAAGGGAGTATGGTTTTTCATTATGAGTTATTCTGGGTTTTTCTGCCTACACAATATTCACATCCACCTATGAATACATACACTTGTACAAATATGATAAACTGGTTCAATATGATTCTGATGTGCTTTAAAACCAACAGCATAGTCTATTGTGTTCTTTGAAGAACATTCCCAGACCACCTTGTAATATTCTTCCAAGCAGAAGGTTTAATACTGTTAAAACAGGGCTGGCTCAAGGGTATATGGTACCCCTAGGCCAGTGCCTACTCAGCCTTACCCTAATGCTGGCCCTGTGTTAAAACATTCTGGACAGCTACTTGTTTCTGATAAACTTTAAAAAGTTTGAAATAAACTTTGAAATGTTTATTTCATGCAAAAAAGTTTTTTAGTCACTCTGTATAGTTTAGCATTTGGGCTGATTTCATGACTGTTTATTGAAGTGATGGATATTTTATACAATACCAAATTAAAGTATAATTTGATTAGTTTATAATGGCTATTTTTATTACTCATCCCCTATGAAATGTGTGGTGCAAACAGTTCATCTTGACTTCTGAACTGTTGGATTGTTCAGCAATTCTCTCAGTGAACTGTAATCATGGCAGAACTATAATTCAGTGGGGAATGAGACAGTGATCTCTTTTTAAATTAAATTAAAATTATTTCCATGTCATGAAATTGTTATTAATGTTCCCTCTTAGGATTTTATGGCAGATATCATAGAATTCTGAGATGGAATTTTCCATATGTAGTGATGTCAGTTTGCTTGTTTCCTTTGAAGAGTGTAAATATATTGTTGCATTGATTTAAATCCTACTACTGTGTGTGCATGTGCCCTCTTAATGATTCAGCTGTCCCGGAATGGCCTTTTCATTTAATAAACTGATTTAATAATAATAAAACATGTAAACTGTCTTGTGAATACACATCTGTGTTAGAGCTTATATTCTGCCTCATGTTTGGCCTTATAGCTTACCTGCATAAATTGTCCTCTATGTATATTGTATTCATTTAGCTTTCCCTTGAATTAAACTAGAGGGAAATTGTTGGTATGAAAGTACAAAAGTAGTCAGAGGATGCAAGACTGTCGGCCTTAAATGAGATGTCTTAATAAAGTTGGTGATGGTAATATGTACTAAAAAAAACAAAGCATTTTTTTTTTTTAGTACTTTATGCCCCTTTTTTTTTCCCCCATTCCAAGTTCATGGTTATGGATTGTGTCCTAGGAAAAAAGGCATGGTACAATTCCTCCTATTAACCCTCTATTTGTCCTTCATTCATGAGATCTTTTGGATCTCACGAATGAAGGATTGGATAAATTATTAGAAGGAATGAACAAATATAGTAAGTAAAACTTATTTTATAGATTCGTTCTAATAATTTCTCTGATCTTAAAATTGTCCAGTTTAGATTTTGAATGAAAGTGTTATTTGGAATGTTTCATTGCTAAATTCCTATAGATAAAAAATAATTTTATATTTAGATTTTGTAATGGTCATGGCCATAGGCATTTTCAGCTACATTGTAACTTTTATTATTGGTCATTGGAAGTACATACTAATTTCTTATAATAGTCAGTACTCAGTCAAGATTTGTTGGTACCCATATGCAACTTACATCTGAAGTACTCCTCCCCCATTGGGAAATTTTTAATAAGTGATCACGTGGTATCCACTCATTACAGGTGTCCTGATGCAGTGCTTACCTTGCTTATTGCAGCCTGATACCAGTCTTGCAATTTGGACCATGATGCATCTGTTTGTTGTGATTGAAATATTAAAAAATGTTTCTCCCTTCAAACTAGCTAATTTTTTAAAATTTATTTAGAGGATGTAGCAGGGAGCATGTCCCTTTTTTTTAACTTAGTATTCTGCAAAATAGACGACAGAGATAAATAAAGTAGCAGCCAATTTATTTATATGCAACTAGTATATTTGTATTTTATATGTGCAAAAGTGTTGCATAAATATTTCAAAGTGAGTTGTATGTATTTGATATTAATACAACTTATTTTTCAAAAGAAACTACATTAATGCTCTAAGTGCACTAGATAAATTTCATTCTGTTCCTTCTCTTTCATTCATCTAAACATTTTTTGCCATTAAGAAGAAAATCCTTGCTGTAAAAGCAGTACATATAAAAATTGGCAATACTTTTAATATTTTTGCAAAGCACTAGAGGTTCTAATATATAGGATAAATAAAAACATATTTGAAGACATTATAGCCACAGTCTGTGCCTATGGTACCGCTCGCCATTGGGACAGACTGTGAGACAAAATTTGTTCCTCCCACTCCACTCTGCTAACTGGAAGCAGGTGGGGAAGAACATTACTGCCCTCCTACTGATTCAAAATATATTTTTCAGACCTGTATTCCCCCCCCCCCCCATTAAAAATCAAAAGTTTGGTGCAGTGAAACACCCAGAAATTTTGCTTGGGGATGGGACTTCACCCTATATGTCCATAACTACATTGTTGGCAATATGTCCATACATTCCACCACACTGATAGCTATTACAATCATCACATGGCAGTGTAATTAAATGCCTTTTCACCCTCTCCATGGGTATGATTGTATAGGGAGGTGAATGGATTACAGACTTTTCTAAATAAATTTTATTTTTACTAAAGGTTTTTATATTCCATAAATTATTTTTATCTATTTAATCTTACCAAACTTGCACAACAACTCCTAGCTATATGGGGATCATTTTGATCCTAATCAACAAAGGATTCTCAAATTTTTCAAAGATAAATCAAGGGGAAAAACTTTTCTTGAGAAGAGTTTTCCCCTTGATTTGCTCACCCAGCTTTTGATTTTTTTTTATCAAGTGCTGGATGAGTAAAGTTTTAAATCGCTAAATAAATTTAAAAGAAAAAGGGGGAGGCTCAAAATGACCCCACCATGCAGATGCCAAAAGGTTGATATCAGATGACATAATTCTAATTATATCCTGAAAGTTGTCAGTAGAGCACCCAACAGAAATCGATGTAGTCAAATGTTGTCACAGGATTTTCTTAAGAGGAGGGCTAGAGCACTATTCTGAGGAATCATTAATACATTTTGTTTATCATGTAGCAGTAAAAAAAAAAAAAAAAAATCCACATTAGTTTCATCATAGGCCCCTACCTGGGAATGCTCTTAGTTGCAGCCTATTTCAACATAGACAGGACAGTACAGATCGGATTCAAGAGGCAGCTGTAGATTTATTAACATGCCTTGCATTAAACTCATAAATGTAAAAATAATCAGGTGAAGTTTTTATTGCATTTGCATCAGTAGCGTAGCTACCCTTTTTCGGGCGCGGAAGCAAAGAACATGTTCGGGCCCCCACTTAATTAATGAAAATTGCAAAAACAGGAGACTGCCAAAGACGCCTGGGCCCAGAGGCAATTGCCGTACCTGCCTACATGGTAGCTACGCCACTGATTTGCATCATTAATTTTATTTGTGTGCATGCATGGATTTAGGTTTGAATCTACCAGACAAATGCTCATGCACACTGCATAGCATTTTCTGTTATGTCACTTCATTTGACACTGAAGTGGAAATTCATATTTTTTTAATGTGAAATTTTTAAATTTTAATCAATCAAATTTTTAGTGTTCTAAATAGAACTAATTTCTAACCTATTGTTGTTTAAGTATTATAAATAAACTTTATATTAATCATTTCCTTTATGAGGCAAACTGAAAAGTGCTTGAGACGAATTTTGTGAAATTTGAACCTTGTAGCAGAAATGCCCATTCTTGCAGTCGCAAAATCATTTTTGTTTGATCGCAGTCGAAAAACTAATAAAATATTACACCATAAAACAAACAGTAGTATTTAGTTTCGTTATTAATTTTCTTAAGTATTAATTTAAGAAAAATAATAAAGAAACTATTATTTTATTACATTTATTATTATTCCACTGGAAGCTGGTTTCATTTTATATTCCTTCGTTGCGTAGATTTATCAAACGGATAAATCTTTTGTGTTAATCTTTACTATTTGGCAACATGATTGTACGGAAGCAACACTTGTAATAATAAATCGGTGGCGAAACCACTAAAACAAAGTAGAAAATATTGTAATTAGATTTGCTAAAATTTCATTGCAACATTCCTTTTATTGCGTAATAACACATTACGTAATGTTATACTTGCTGTCAGGTGGATTATTTTTATTTTATTTTATTATTTTTTTTGAGTAGCTAACGGATTATTTACAATTTTTTTTATCAGGACTTTCTTTCGCTCGCCGCACATTTAGTAAATTACTGAAAAAGATATGTCAACTTCATTAGGTAATATAACTGACCTTGTCTACTCATTCCATCAAGGAAATGTAATCAAATCCTATCCTGGGTCATGGCCTTCCAGCAGCCATACATCTCAAGGCCACACACTTAGTGTAAAGACAGACACCTTGTAATGACGTTATTTTTGCGTCATCACATGGCACCACCTCCAGTAATTGTTCCGAGACGTTGTGCGCAATGCTTTCTTCCACGAAGTTGTTTCCCAAGCAGTGCCAGACTATACAGTTTTTGGATTAATATTAGAACGTAAACCACGGCCGTCTCAAGAATGATTTTGCAAATATGCATTCTCTTCCATCCCCCACCCATTTGGCCACCATATTCATGCTGTTCAAATGTAATCTGTGTAGATAAGCAGCATCTTACACCCATTATTTCCGTACTTTTTATATGTCGTGTTGTTTTAAATTCCGTAATAGATTAACAGCATTACAATAATGTTTTTTTTTTAAACACTGAATAAAATCAATTTTGTACCTAATAAGGACAACTGGTTACATGTGATCTGTTGTTACTGTTAGCTGTATTATACATTAAATTAAATCAGTTTTGATCTGTTAGAGAAGTTTTTTTTATAAGAAAGTGTACAAAAAATATTGCAGAGTTTTGCCACGTGTTTGAATTCATACAATACCTGCAAATGACCATTCAGCCACAGTTATTGATGTCTAGTTAAGTTTTAATTTTATTTTTATTTAAGTTTGATTTTGCAGCAAATGGCATAGTATATTTAATATTTTAAAACTTTCTTGTTAGGCCTTAATGTGATATTGTAATAAAGAAGTATTAAGGACTGTTTTGTTATTGGCAGGAGTGTGTAATGATATCCGAAGACCCATGTGCATGGTTGATTTTGGGGACCCCATTTATTTTTTTATAGCTGTGCTATACCATTTAAGAAACACTTTGGAGATTGTTCTGTGTCGGGTGCACTGCTCTGGAGATGGTCAGCCACACTCTGTGCACCATTAACAGTGAATTGCCTATTTTTGTGGTGTCCTGCAGAATCAGACATGCATGGCCAACAACACTCAGTTCGACAGAAGGCCTTCTGTTTAGTTTAAATCCACTATATCTGAATAGTAGTTTCAATGCATTTAACGCAGCTTGTAACATTCCTCTTCCCAACTGGAGAAACAGTTATGCATGGAATTCATGCCTTGGACAACGTTACACCCAAGAGTGTTTCATGGCTTTCAAAATTTATACAAGCAATGTATAAATCTACAGGTTGCAAGCTTCTGCTTGCTACCTGTAGATATCGAACATCTGCATAGGATCATTGAGAGTAATGGTATGCACATGACATTACTCATTCCTAGCTCTACACAAGGTTGAGAGATAAAAGGGAGGAAGAGAATAAGGGAAAAAAGTTGAATTTATTTATATCTGGTAGAGTCGGGATGAGGTATTCCTCACCTGAGACAGCTTTTCTGTTAAATACCTTATTTATGTGCCCTCTCTAACTTCCTCCATGACAGTATATTCTGCCACTTGTGACTCATTTGGAGGTCTGGGTTTAGAGAGAGTGGAGGAATTATTAAAGGTGTCCTCAGTCACGACCCCACCCCCTCCGTGATTTATTCGGTCTTTTAGCCTGTACAGCTTGTAAATCCAGGAATACATAGCACAATATGGGAATGATACTAATGTGGCAAATAAACAACTTTGCTTTCCAAGGTTGCATGTGGGGCAGGTACTTCAAAAGGTATACCCTATTCCAGTGCTGGTACTTGGTATTTAGCTTTCCTTACCTGTTATAGTTACTTTTCTTAGCTGTTATGGTTTTAATGTTCTTTTTATTTATTTACGTTTATTTAAATTTGAGGAAATTAATTAAACCCTGTTTAGATCGAATTGAAATCTTTGCTTGCCATAGACAGCCTGACTAACATGCCAGTCGGTCTAGAGAATTGGCTACTTTATAATTTTCTTGAAGCTCATAAACTAATGTAATAATAATTGCAAAGTGGTACATCATTATTTTTATTTACAAACATCAGATGGAATGCTCCATTATGCAGTATGAAACAGAGCATGCACTAAATGGAGGATAGACTTAGCCTCTTTGTTAGAGGCCAAGTCTATCCTCCATTGTGGTGCCTTATGCCATGGAGGGTGATTTGGTGTTGTGGGATAATTCTAGACACTAAGACATTGTGACGTGGCAATACTAGATAGGGGCTACAGTCCCTTCCCCAATTTTTTTTTTTAAATGCTGTGTGAGATCCCTCACACAGTGATCCCTCAAAAATGAAATGTGATTTTTCTGGGCAAGAAATGTACTTTGGGAGGGGATAAAAAACCATTATGTTAAAATTAGAATTTCCTCTTACTTATTTGCATCCCAATATATTTGTCACATTCACATGATTCCAGGACCCTTTCTCATAGTTGTACGATTGCATAGAAAATATGGTTGGTTTCTTTTTCTTATTTTTAAGGCTTACTGTGATATCTGGTATAAAATCACTTGCCACAACTGCTTCTACCACCAACATTAATTCCCTTTATATTTATTTATGTATTGGGTCATTCCACGTCAAAGTGGCGCCTAGGGGTCCATGCTCGACCATGTCAGTTTTATTTAAACAGGTTTCAAATGAAGCTGTGCAAAATTTCAGTTCAAAATATAGTATGCTTGAGGCACCAGCACCTTTTTGTGGAGGTCACTTGTGTTAAGCAGAATAAATCACAAAAAGTTGTCAAAGTTTTAAGTGTTGCTGTTGCACAACAGTGAGAGGTAGTGCTCTGAAACTTGATATACCTAGTTAACTTTTGGTTCCAGGATCAAAAACCTTCACATTTTTTCTAAAACTGGTACCAAAAATTTGTCACGACAAATTTAAGCAAGACTTTTGAAAGTCATAACATTGAAATAAAAACCTTTGGTACCTTCTTCTTTGGACATTCCACTTACCAACTGCATGAATTCAGCATAACTAAATATCAGCTCTTATACTTGTTTTCTGGCTGAGATATTTTCCTTCAAAGAGTGACTCAAAATTTGAAAGTGAAATGTGATCTATATAAGGGCCAAATACCTTAATATGGGACACCTTCAATCCTCTCATTTTTGCCACCACTGGAAAGGGCATAGTTTCAGCTACAAGGGTCATGGTTTTGTATCTTTGCACTTAAGGCCTTAAAATTAAGCCTAAACATCGAGTAGTTTTATATGACGTATTGTTATTTTGTGAGATCTTTTTTGTTGCAGAACACTTCCTTAATCCTGACTAATGTTCAGAATAATCTAGAAATAGAGTATATTCCAGAATTCTAGAATATATTCTAGAAGAATACCCAATAATTATAGAATATTCTTGAATTCCAAGAAAACCGAAGAACATTCTAGAACTCTGGAATATTCTAGAATCATACAAAAAAAGTATAAATAGCTGATATTTTAACCATGCTGTTATTAATGTTTTGTCTTCATATGAACAGTTTGTTTTGTTCCTCTATTTTTTATTGTTTGACTGTAATAAAGTTAATTAAGTTTTAATTGCTTGCTTGCAGAAATGTCCACTTATTAGTCAGCATGAGAGCCATAGAATCAGAAGATTTTGCTGGAGATAAGCTAGACTCGTGCATAAGAAAGGCACCTGGGGTGGATGGGATCTATCCAGTTATTTTAAAGGAGGCGGCAAAGCAACTAAGCAAACCCTTAGCCATAATTATGAGAGCATCCTTGGACTCAGGGGAGGTTCCCACGGACTGGAGATGTGCAAATGTGTCCCCAATTCACAAAGGTGGATCGAAGGGTGACACGAGTAATTACAGACCAGTTAGTTTAACTTCTGTTCCGGGTAAAATAATGGAGTCGCTGGTTAAAGATGCATTGCAGGATCATCTAGACAAGACTGCAGCAATAATTCAGACACAACATGGGTTTGTTAAGGGAAAGTCTTGTCTGACAAATTTGATTGGTTATTATGATGTGGTCACAAAGGAACTGGATGCAAAAAATAATTTTGACATCATATACTTGGATTTCAGGAAAGCTTTTGACACTGTTGCGCATGGAAGACTACTGTACAAATTGGAGCAGAATGGTATTAAGGGTAAGTTGCTACAATGGATAAAAGGATGGTTAAGTGGGAGAAGACAGAGGGTGGTAATCAATGGGTGCTGCTCTTCGTGGACTGTTATTAGTGGAGTCCCACAGGGTTCGGTGTTGGGTCCACTGTTGTTTTGTGTATTTATCAATGATATTGATGAAGGTATATCAGGCTTAATGTCGAAGTTTGCAGATGACACAAAGGTTGGCAGGGTTGTTAATGACAGTAATGGCAGTGTGCTACTGCAACAGGATCTAGATAATTTGGGCAGATGGGCTAAGAAGTGGCAACTGAAGTTCAACCTTGACAAATGCAAAGTACTGCATATGGGTAGAAGTAACCCCAGAGAAACATACCAACTGTGTGGTACTACACTTAAGGTGGTAGAAAATGAAAAAGACCTGGGAGTAATTGTGCAGTCAGATATGAAGTTTTCTGAGCAGTGCAGACAGGCTGCTAGGGCGGGTCATGGGGTTTTGTCAATGATATATAGGAATTTTGCTAGCAGGGAAAAGGAGGTGATTGTCCCTCTGTATAAGGCAATGGTCAGGCCACGCCTTGAGTACTGCGTACAGGTCTGGAGGCCTCATTTTAGGAAGGATGTAGATTTGCTTGAGCGTGTACAGAGAAGAGCAACACGATTGGTGAGGGGAATGAAGGGATTCTCTTACCAAGAGAGGCTTAAGTTCTGCAAATTGCAGTGGCTGGAGACTAGGCACCTGCGCGGTGATCTGATTGAGGTCTATAAGGCCTTGAATGGGTTGAGCACGCTGAATTCTGATGGGATCCTTCCACTTGTTCAGATTACCAACCTACGGGGACATAAGTTCAAATTAAGAAAGGACAGATGTAGAATAGATGTGCGGAAATTTGCCTTTAGCCAGCGGGTGGTTAATTGCTGGAACAAACTTCCATCTGTCGTTGTGGAAGTTGATAGGTTAAATAAATTTAAGGAGGAACTGGACAGGCATTTGGAGGGAATGGTGTGATTTTTTTTTTTTTTTTTTTTGGCTGATGCTGCATAAGCTCCTACACTTGCTTTCTTGCATCATGTGCCACTACTACTACTACTACTACTACTACCATCAGTCATATGGATAATTCTAAATGTCATCTGCTATACTATACATGCAAAGCTGAGTTAAAATTATTTAAAGAATTTGAATTTGAAAAACGACAGCTGTTAGGTCGACGTTGTGGATTAAAACTGGGTGAAGAAGACACAATTTGTCTACATCATGAAGCTATGCTTTTGAAAAAATTTGAATTTTTGCAGTGTTCATGTTGCAATCCTTTCCAGAAGAAAAATCATATGGTGAAAAAAAGTTTACAACCAATTGATTTGCCAATGGCAGACTACCTGAAAGAGCTAACAAAGGTAGATATAAAACCAGGCCAGAAGCTGTGCCCATCATGCCGAAAAGAGTCTAACAGCCGAAAAGCAGAAACGGGAACATCAACTTCATCTGGATCAGACCATGATGACAAAATGCATGTGACTGAAAGCTTGAACACAAGGAATTTCAGCAAATGGCTTAGAGAAACTCACAAGGCTATGCCAAAAGTAAGTCAAGTACAAGATGTAATTGCCAGTAAAATTACATCTATTGGTGGCTTCGACCCAAATGACATCATGGAGCCAAGTGCAAGTCATCAATGGGGAAATTGCTTAGATTACAATGAGCTGCTGAAAGAATTGAAAGAAAAGTTGATGGTATCAAGTCATTCAGAAATACTTCAAATATTAATACTAGCTCCAGTTAGTTGGTCCATAAAGAAAACAATGGAAGAGTTTAGTGTCTCAGAAAGAATGGTCAAGAAAGCTAGAAAACTTAAAGCAGAAGAAGGAATCATGGCCATAACTGGAAAAAGGTTTTCTGAGCAAGTAAAGCAAAAGGTGATGGAATTTTTTGAAGATGATGAATTTAGTTGGATATGCCCTGGAAAGAAAGATTACATTTCCATTAGAAATGCAGATGGAATAAAAATTCAAAAGCGACTACTACTCAGCAACTTGAAGGAAATGTTTATAACTTATTGAGATAGAAATGGATCTGACATTGGATTTTCTAAAATTTGTGAACTTCGACCGAAGTGGTGTTTCACAGTTGGTGCACCAGGAACACATTCTGTATTTGTATGCAGAATCCATCAAAATGTCAAGTTAATGCTAGCAACAAGTCCTGTTGAATGTGATTACAAGGTTCTCATTGGTAAAACAGTCTGTGATTTGGAGTCAAAAGATTGTATGCTTCATCGGTGTGAAAAATGTCCAAGAATAGATGAATTAAAAAAGTTTATAGAGGATATTTTTGAAAACAATGAAGCAGAAGATAATGAATTCAAGCAATGGATACACGCTGACAGAGATACACTGGACACAAAGCAATTAACAACAGATTTTATTGAAGAGTTGAGTACAAAGATATGGTGTGGCCTGACTGCCTTGTACAACAGGATAATCACCTTCCTGTTCCTGCTAGCAAAATTCCTATATATCATTGACAAGACTCCATGACCTGCCCTGGCCTCACTGCTCAGCGAACTTCACATTTGACTGCACAATTACCCTCAGGTCTTTTTCACTTTCTACTTCCCTGAGTGTAGTACCACACAGTTGGTACGTTTCTCTTGAGTTATTGCTACCCGTATGCAGTACTTTCAATTTGTCAATGTTACCATTTCAGTTGCCACTTCTCAGCCCATTTGCCCAACTTATCTAGATCCAGTTGGAGTAGCAAACTGTCTTTACTGTCATTAACAACCCTGCCAATCTTTGTATCATCTGCAAACTAGGATATTAATTCTGATATACCTTCATCAGTATCATTGATGAATACACAAAACAACAATGGACTCAGCACCAAACCTTGGGGAATTCCACTAATAACATTTAGCATTAGCATTAGTAGAGGCATATGATGCAAGAAAGCAAGCTTATTCAGCATCAGCTAAAAAAAAAAAAAAAAAAAAAAAAAAAAGCACAACCACTACTCCCATTTCACCCCTCCGTCCGTTCGAAATACCTGTCCAGCTGAGCCTTAAATTTGTTTAGGCTATCAACTTCAACAACAAGTGATGGAAGTCTATTCCACAAACCAACTGGACGCTGGCTAAAGGCAAATTTCCGCACATCTATCCGACATCCTTCCTTCTTCAATTTGAATTTATGCCTTCTCAGGTGATTATTCTGAGCAAGAGGAAGAATCCCATCGGCATTGAGCATGCTCAAGCCATTCAAAGCCTTATACACCTCTATCAGATCACTTCGCCGATGCCTAGTCTCCAGACTCTGTAATTTGCAAAACTTAAGCCTTTCTTCGTAAGAGCAACCCTTTGTTCCATTCACTAATCTTGTTGCCCTTCTCCGTACTCGTTCCAGCAGCTCTACATCCTTCTTGAAATGAGGCCTCCAGACCTGTATACAGTACTCAAGGTGTGGCCTGACCAATGCCTTATACAAGGGAATAATCACACCCCTATCCCTGCTAGAAACATTCCTGTATATCATTGACAAGACACCATGAGCTACTCTTGCAGCTCGTCTGCACTGCTCAGAGAACTTCATATCTGCCTGCACAATCACCCCTAGGTCCTTTTCATTCTCCACCACTGTCAGCGTAGTACCACAGAGTTGATACGTTGATCTGTGGTTACTGTTTCCCATATGCAGTACTTTACATTTGTCAATGTTAAACTTCATTTGCCACCTCTCAGCCCATCTGCTCAACCTTTCCAGATCCTGTTGCAGCAGCATAGCATCAGTAGTGTCCTTAACAACCCTGCCAACCTTTGTATCGTCTGCAAACTTGGACATTAAGCTTGATATACCATCATCTATATCATTTATAAATACAGAAAACAACAATGGACCCAACACTGAACCCTAAGGAACTCCACTAATAACATTAGTCCACGTTGAGCAGTGTCCATTGATTACCACTCTCTGTCTTCTGCCACTCAACCATCCCTTTATCCATAGCAGCAATTTGCCTCCAATGCCACACTGCTCCAATTTGTGCAGCAGTCTTCCATGTGCAACGGTATCAAAAGCCTTTCTAAGATCCAAATATATAATATCAAAATTTATTCCCTGCATCCAGTTCTTTTGTGACTACATCATTGTATCCAATCAAATTGGTCAGACAAGACCTGCCCTTAACAAAACCATGCTGTGTCTGAGCTATAACTGAATTCTTGTCCAGATGATCCTGCAGTGCTTCTTTAACCAGTGCCTCCATTAATTTTCCTGGAACAGAAGTTAAGCTCACATGTCTATAATTACTTGTGTCAGCCTTTGATCCTCCTTTGTGAATTGGGGTTAGATTTGTGCATCTCCAGTGCATAGGTACCACCCCTGAGACCAAGGAAGCTCCCATAATTATGGCTAAAGGTGGGCTTATTTCCTTTGCTGCTTCCTTTAATATAACTGGATAGATCCCATCCACCCCGGGTGCCTTTTTTATGTTTATCCTCAACAATTTCTCCTCCACTTTCCTCTCAGTTATTAGAAAATCATCTAGCTCACTGCCAATGTTTACTTCACCTACGACATTCCCCTTCCTGAATAACTCCTCATGTGTGGATGCAAAATACTCGTTTAGTTTGTTAGCCACATGAGCAGGATCCTCAACTGTTGAACCATCAACATCCAGTGGACCAATCTGATTCATCCCTTTCCTTCTTGAGTTTAAATAGGTAAAGAACTCTTTTCTGTTTTTCTTTGCATCCTTTGCCAAGGATTTCTCATAATCTGCCTTTGCCTACCTAATCTCCTTTGTGACTTGGTTACAGACCAACTTAAACTTATATCTATCATAGGCTTCCATGTCACCCATTAATTTGTATGTATCCCATGCATTTTTCTTCTCTGCCATATGTCTCATTAGTTCATCTGACATCCATTTTGGCCTGAACCTTGAACAGTATTTCTTGGTTGGTATGTAAAGCCTGGTAGCTTCCAAGATTAGTTCCTTGAATGCTTCCCATTCTGAATTTGCTGTTGGTAACATCATCAGTTGGTCCCACTGTATAGAATTTAAATACTGTCTCAGCCCATCATAGTTGCCTTTACGAAAGCAAAAACCCTTCCCTTTACCTCTGATGGTAGTTACCTTCTTGAGTAAACCCCATTTCAGCACACTGTGATCACTGCCACCTAGTGGTTCCTTTATCTGCAGATTCTTAATGCATGAAGAATCACTGCTGATAATCAAATCAAGAGTATTACTCCCTCTAGTTGCCTCCCAAACATGCTGATGTAGAAAACAATCATCCAATAAATCCACAAAAGCCTTGCTAGTGTGTGAGTGACCAACCCACAAATTCCAGTCAATATCTGGGAAATTAAAATCCCCCATTATAAGACTCTCTGATTTACTGGCCCACTCTATTTCCCTGTACAATATCTTATTATACTCATCAGAGTCATTAGGCCTATAAACACTCGTACTCTCAATTTTGATTTACCCATGCTTATGTCACACCAAACTGACTCGACACTGCCCTGTCCATCGATGTCGACTGGCTTCATTTCCTTGGATTTTATGTGTTTCTTAACTAATAGCATAACCCCTCCTCCCCTCCTATCCTGTCTATCCTTTCTGTAGATATTGTACTCCCCAAATTCCAGTTCTGCATTCCTTATATCTGTGTGACACCACGTCTCTGATATCCCAACAATATCTGCCTTTGATGTTTTGAGCAATACCTCAAATTCATCAAATTTATTTACTAAACTCCTAGCATTGGTGTACACGCAAGTATACATGCACCTGTTTCTATTCTTAGCTACCCTAACACAACCCATGTGTTTACTTGTACCGCAATGACTTCCAGCAGTCTCTGAAATATCCTGCATCTTGTTTTTCAGGCTTCTGCTCATTCCAATAGAAGCAGTGCAAGAATCTCTTTCACCTCTGCCAGTGTCTACTGTTAATCTATTAGTCTTTGTATCCCCCCAAGCTAGCAGTTTTCCGACCCACCTAACACTGCCTCGATAGCATCAGCAAATATTCTTGCACCCTTTCTATTTAAGTGTATCCCATCCCTGTAGAAGCAATCTCTCCTGTTAACAAGTACAGTTCAGGCTGAAAAAATTCTACCCCTTGAGCCTTGCACAATCTTTCCAGGGCCGAATTGATCGACAAGGCTCTCATCATATACTCCCTCCTATCGTGTCTGGGCAGAATTGAAGACACTTTCAAATTCAACCCTACTTCACGGCTTTTATTCAACAGTGACCTGTACTTGTTAAGTAATTCCGCTGGTATGTTCTTTGTATCGAGGACAGTACGCTGTCAAGGCCAGAGGTTTAAAAGTGTGTGGGTCACGTGTTGTGTAATATGTTGTGCCCCTTGTTCCTCTGCCTTGTTAGCTGCCAGGCCACAGATGGGACCTGTCGTTTACGTACTCCACCACGTGGAGGCCAACTAGGTGTTCCCTTAAAGTTTGCTCTGGCAGGTCCTACCACCTATTTTCCTGAGATTTCAGTGGCTAGAACCTAAAAATATATATATATAATAATAATAAAATAATAATAATAATAAATAAATAAGAAATAATTAAATAAATAAATAAGAAATAATTAAAATAAAAATTCTTCTTTTCTTTTGGACACAGATGGTACATTATAAGCTGCTTAGAGTACCTATAAGAAATAAGCGCTGGAGGTGATAAGATTTCCTAATAGGTCGGGCATGAATTTTGGTGTTTTAAATTTGTACGTGTGAGGCAGGCGCTGTTGTAAGGGGAAAGAGATGGGAGGGGAGGTGGAAGACTGGGGGGTGGGAAATTGGAAGTAAGGAGTCTATAGGGAAGATGACCCCTGTTGAAATAGTGAGCATTCCCATGCTTCACCAGGAGGGGGAGGAGACAGCAGGCCGTTCCCTCCCCCTACTAGAGAAAGAGGAGTAAAAAGCAGGCTAGACAGAGCCGGGCGCTATATGACTGTACAGCATCATAAGATGCAATCTTCGAGGTCCGACTCCAAGTTGCAATCTTCATCTTTGCATTGGTCCAGTGGAGGTCCAAGTCCAGAATTCAAGTCCAGTTTGTTACGTTCATGTGTTGTATCTACTTCAGGTGGTCACTAATTCAGAGTTTCGCAGTCATCTCAGATAGTTACCTCTGTGTTTTCATAGGTTAGTGATGATGTGGCAGGGATCTTTGTCTTTCAAAGGGTTCGTGGGCAAAGACGGTGAAAGCCCGGGAATTATCTTCTTCTTGCAATATTATTTCTTCTCGGTTTCTTAGCAAGGAGTTGATGTGTGTATATAGCTGACATCTGAGGTCCTCATAGTTGTCACAGTCATGGATAAGATGTTCCCAGGTTTCCTCCTGACTGCAGTTACAGCTTGGGTTGTCGGAGATTCCCAGCTCGTGGAGTTTCCCAGTGAAGGAGCCGTGTCCCGTAAGAAGGGAGGTGGTGTGAAAGCCAGAGGAAAACCAGGACGGGGAAATAGGATATACCCTACTGACATCGGGTATAAATTTTTTGGTGACTTGCCCTTTTGTGGTAAGATTCCATCTATTTTGCCAGATAGATTGAAGGTGTTCCGTTAACCTCTTATTTTCTGAGGATTTGCTTTTCTGTGGAGCTGTTGTGTAGCCTAGATAAGTTGTGGTTCTTCCTTTCGAATGTTGGTGTAGCAGCTCACGGCGCACAATTTCCAGGTCCAGGGGAAGGAAGCCCGCCAGGACCTGGAGCGCATGGATACTTACTGTGCAACAGGCTCTAGTTGTTGTCAATAGTATGGATAGGTGGATCGACTCCAGCTTTTTCCTGTTCACTGCTGTGTTTGCTTTCTGCCTGGGGGCAGACTCTGTAAACCGTCTGGATACAGAGGTAAAGGGAGTGCTCACAGTGATTCTTCGGTTTTCCAGGTAAGATTTCATGCAGCGAAATAGATTGGATGGGATTTCAGCCTGTCGGAGCCTGGCCACAACACTGGGCCACCAGAGGGAGTCAAAGGCTCCAGTGAAGTCAATTGAGATGAGGAGGAAATATTTCCTGTTAGAGTTTCTGACTGCATCAATGATCCTCTCGAGGGCATCATTGGTTTCTTGACATCAATTGAGCATTCGGGTAATGGTTTTCAATTCTGTGGTAGATGTGTCGCTCAACGAGCTTGCTCAGCATCGACAGCAGAGCGATAGGCCTGTAGGAGCCTGGCATGTCCTGGGGTTTAGTGGGGTTTTTCAGGATAAGTCTGACTCGGGCTTTCTTCCACGAAGTTGGAAAGAAACCCTGCGTGAGGCATTGATTTGCTAGGTTTAATATAGTATCCGGTATAATTTCCACTGTCTTTTTTAGTATTTCCGGCTCTATTTGATCAGCACTAGTACAATACGAAGGACACTCCATGATATGGGTTACAATAGTCGTTCACCTGTTCACAAAACATTGACCACCTCAACAAATGCTAGACGCCAATTAACATGATGTAAATCCTGAACAGTAGAGCTGTGAAAAACAGTCCTATGGACAGACGAATCGAGGTTCGCACTCTACGAGACTGATGCCGTTCCTGGCATGGCTGTTGCGAATTCCAGGGGAACAATTCCTTCCTGATTGTATCCTCCCAACAAAGCAGTTTGGTGGAGGCAGTGTCATGGTATGGGGCAGCATTAAATAGTTTGGCTTCGAACCATTTGTCGTTATCGACAAAACCATGAATGCTGTGCAACACTAGGACAACCTGGACAATTATGCGCTTCCAACATTATGGCAATACTTGGGGAAAGGCCCATACTTGTAACAGCAAGACAATGTGCCATGCCATACTGCTCGGGTTGTAACAGAGTGGTTTGAGCCCATTTATGTGGAAAAGTTGGATTGGCCCAGCGCAGAGGCTTATCTGAACCCTATCGAGCATCTTTGGGATGTATAGGTTCATCGGGTACGTGAACGTCGAGATCGCCCATAAAACAAGGCCGAGTGGAGGAATATATATCACGTGACATTTATAAAAAGCTGATTCAGAGTATGCCGCGAAGTTTGGAGGCCGTCATAAAAGCAAAAGGTTTCAGCACAAATTATTAAATGACACAATAAAAGCTTTTTTTTTTTTTTTTTCTCTAATGATGTGTTGCGATATTAAAGGTAGGGCAGTGTATATAAAATATAAAAAAATGAATAAAGCAGATGCCTACAGCATGGCAAACCAGTAGACCGAATAGTAAATTAAACCCATACATAACTTTCAAGTTTGTGCAGTCGCATCTTAGCATGCAGCAAACTCTGTAATAGCTGAGAACAACCTTGTTTTAGTCTTATTTCATATTGAGAATACCTTCACAATAAGCCGCCACGACATCGCACTACCCAGAATAAATAAGGCCTCACCAATGGAGAAGAGTATTGTTAATTATTCTCAGCGGATGCCACCACCCAGACAGCACCGTTTCAAGGCTGTTTGGCCTATCTTCGCTGGGTGGGCAGGTACACTAGTGATGCAATGATGGCAATTCAGTTATGAAGTATAAATCCATAATTTGAGAGAAACCTGAGGGCGTATGAAGTGAATCAGACTGGTGGTATTCGCTGAGTAAGCAACAGTAGTCTTTTCCATTGGTGAGACCTTACTTACTCGAGGCAGTGCAACATCATAGCAACCCGTTGTGAAGGTATTCGCAATTGGAGATACACCTAAAATGATGCCGTTCTCATATATTTTAGAGCTTGCTGCATAATAGCAAGAGGCTATTGCACAAACGTGTGTTTCTGTGTCAAAATAAACAACAGAAACAACCTTCATTGGGCCCTCAGGTTTTTAAAAATAACAATGCTGAGTTTTGCGGTTTGTAAGAGCATTACAACAAAGGGGACAATAATAATAACTGCCAAACAGTTATCAAAGATCGCACAAGATCATAGTAGCCGTTGTTATATAATAGAAATATCTGTTTAGTGGCCGCGGCCCCCCAAGAAGTCACATTGGGGATCGCTCACTGAAACAGCTCAACGTATGCCAAACCACAACTTCCTAAAGCAACCGCTGCGATTTCATGTAAATAACTAGCCCTGGTAGTTTGCATCCTACACGTATCCTCTCACACCTGTCTGTAAGTTTTAGCATCATCCTGCTTGGCAGAAATACCGGCAGATAGCATTCAGGAAAGACACAAACTATCGGTATTATTGATTTGAACGACAGCCCTCTTTTTTTCAAAAAGTCATTCAAATTCAACATTGCCATTTTTTATGTTATCAGAATGAGTTCCCCTCCCCCCTATTGCTAATATGAATAATAATGATGTCCAGACTCAAGTCATCCGTAATCAGAAATTCACAATTTGATTGGTCCATGGCTATAAATGCAGTCATCACGCATTCAAACATCGGGTCAGACAAGGGCATTTTTATCGGCAGATTTATCGGGTTTTTGACGATTCGAGTGTCTAAACACAACTTCATGTGGGAATAGTTTTCTTGGACCTTTAAACTCCACATTTATTTGTTCTTGCATTTGTCGGAATGCCAAAAAAAAAAAATGCTCCCATCGGCGAGTATAGCGAGATTGCTAAATTCAGTATCATATGTTTTAAATAAGGCACGATATTTTTTTAAATATCGTGCCTTATTTAAAACTCAACGTCAAGTGCTCAACGCCAACCTGAATATTGTAAAATCACTCGTAATATCCCACATAAACGTCTCCTCATTCTTCCATTTGGAAAAAAAAAATTGCGTAAGAGGGGTGAGCGGTGAAGACAGGATATTAGAGCTGGAAAAGGAATTAGAAAATGTGAATTGGAATATCATCGGTTTGGCTGAAACAAGAAGAAGAAATGAATCACTTATAAGTTTATCAAGTGGAAATCTGCTGTACACCAATGGAAATAGTGAAAGGAGTGAAGGTGGCGTTGGCTTTCTAGTCCATAAAGATATAAAAAACAACATTTTGGAATTCAAAAGTGCATCACCAAGGGTGTCAAGACTAATATTCAAGATTTCTAAGAGGTATAAGCTAAAGATTATAATGATTTATGCACCAACATCAAGCCATGATGATGAAGAGGTTGAAGAAATGTACACTGAAATTGAGAGTCTTCTAGATGAGCAGAAAACCCACTACACTATTATTATGGGGGACTTCAATGCTAAGGTTGGAAAAAGGCAAAACAGTGCAGAAAGAGGAACTATAGGAAACTTTGGAATTGGTGAAAGAAATAAAAGAGGTGAAAGACTTGTGGAATTTGCAGAATCTCAAGGACTGTCAGTAATGAACACTTTTTTCAAGAAAAGGGCGAACAGAAAGTGGACATGGAAGAGTCCAAATGGATTAACAACTAATGAAATCGACTTCATCCTCACTAACAGAAGATATATTGTGAATGATGTTACCGTCCTGAATAAGGTAAATGTTGGAAGTGATCACAGAATGGTAAGATGTACACTTGATATAGATGTAGGAAAGGAAAGGAAAAAACTGACTCGAGTAAATAATACAAAGGTCTTTGAAATAACAGAGGAGGAGAAAAAGCAGTATGTACTGGAACTTAAGAACAAGTTTGAGCTTCTGCAGACTGCTCAGGACCAAGATATTGACGAGGAATATTACAACTTTCTGAAAGTGATAAAGCCCAAGAAACCTATAGGGAAACAGAAATCCAAAGAAGAAAAAATTAGTCAAGAAACACTTGTCATGATGAACCAAAGACGACAAATGAAGAGCAAGAAAAACACTGACAGGGAGAAAATTGAGTATACTGAGTTATGCAAAGCCATTAGAAAGAGACTCAGAGAGGACATAAGAAGATTTAACACAAGAAAAGTAGAACAAGCATTAAGGGAAAACAAAGGATTTAAATCAGCAGCCATGAGCAGTAATACAGAAAGACAAATGATACTGAAACTGAAGAATAGCGATGGTGTACTTATAAACAGCAGAGAAGGCATAATTCAAATAGCAGAAGACTACTATAGAGAATTATACAAGGAGCGAGGGAATGATACCAGCAGTGGGGAACATGGATTGCAAAGTAGCAACACATACAACATACCCGATATTCTTCCTGATGAGGTAGAACATGCATTGAAGAAAATGAAGAATCGGAAAGCCCTGGGGGAAGATGAAGTTACTGTAGAGTTGTTAAAATTGGGAGGAAGAGACATAACACAAAAACTGGCAAGGCTCTTCACAAAGTGCATTAGAAAAGGTGTGATGCCTAAGCAGTGGAATAATGCAATCATAGTTTTGCTGCATAAGAAAGGAGATAAATCAGAAATTGGAAATTATAGACCAATTAGCTTGTTATCCCATATCTACAAGTTGTTCACAAGGGTCATTACTAACAGATTAGAAAGAATACTTGATGAGAATCAACCAAAAGAGCAAGCTGGCTTTAGGACA
Source organism: Mastigoproctus giganteus (assembly GCF_048544385.1). Classification (NCBI taxonomy): domain Eukaryota; kingdom Metazoa; phylum Arthropoda; class Arachnida; order Uropygi; family Thelyphonidae; genus Mastigoproctus; species Mastigoproctus giganteus. The sequence continues at coordinate 68,859,902 of NC_143583.1, read as the reverse complement.
GGATTCTCAACTATGGATCACCTTCACGTAATATCACAGCTAATGGAGAAAGCGAATGAATATAAAACACCATTATGCCTGGCATTTGTGGATTATGAAAAGGCATTTGACTCCATACAGCATAAGGCAATGTTTCGGGCACTGGAAAGACAAGGCATAGATACTCCATATATTATGATTTTGAAGAAAATATATGAGAGTGCTACCTCCTTTATTAGACTAGACAAAGACAGTAGCAAATTTAAAATCGAGAAAGGAGTTCGACAAGGAGACACAATATCTCCGAAGCTGTTTACTGCTGCCCTTGAGGAAGCTTTCAGAAGATTAGACTGGTCGCAGAAAGGAGTCAGTGTGAACGGAGAGTACCTAAACCATTTACGATTTGCAGATGACATTGTGGTCATAAGCCACGATCCCAAAGAATTAGAGGAAAATCTTAACCAGTTATGCACAGTTAGTAAGGATTTTGGACTAAAGATGAATATGGCTAAAACAAAAGTAATGATGAACAAGTATGCCACGGAAAGGGAAATAATGATTGAAGGAGCAGTAATTGAAAAGGTGGAGTCATATACTTATCTGGGACAAGTTATTAGCTGTAATAATGATAAATGGCTGGAAGTCAAGAGAAGAATAAATTTTGGATGGATAGCATTCAGGAAATATAGTCACATACTGAAGAGCAATATCCCAGTTTGTCTGAAACGTAAAATAATGAATCAATGTATACTCCCCACCATGACTTATGGAAGTGAAACTTGGGCACTCACCAAAAGAATGGAAGAGAAGCTAAGAACTACACAGCGAAGAATGGAATGAATTATATTGGGAATCAGACTGTTAGATAAGAAGAGAAACACATGGATTAGGCAGCAAACTCAAGTAAAGGACATTCTTATCAAAACTAAAGAACTAAAATGGTCTTGGGCAGGACACATAGCTCGAAGACATGATGACAGATGGACTAAGAAAATAACAGAATGGTACCCAAGAGGAGCTAGAAGAAAACCTGGAAGACAAAGGCGGAGGTGGACAGATGAAATTCATGAGATTTTGAGTAGTAAATGGATGGCCAGTGCTCAAAACAGAAGGAACTGGAAAGTTGCTGGAGAGGCCTTCATCCTGCAGTGGATTGAAAATGGCTGATGATGATGACTTCATCATCAGCTTCAATTGCCTCAAACTGAGTGTGCTTTGGGAGTCTTCTTTTTCTGGGAACCACGCACCTCCCAAATTCTGAGGATCGTCAGTAGAGTGGTCAGCCATTCCTGGCTGACCACTCTACTCCACTAGTGGCTCAGCACTAGTCGGTGCAAAACCTGGCATTTGCCCAGGGCGGAAGAATTCCGTAATGCTTTCATATCCATCGTTTTTGTCCACAAAGAGCAGTGTCCATTGATTACCACTCTCTGTCATCTCCCACTCAACCATCTCTTTATCCATTGTAGCAACTTACCCTTAATGCCATACCTCTCCAATTTGTACAGCAGTCTTCCATGTGCAACAGTATCAAAAGCTCTCCTGAAACCTAAGTATATGGTATCAAAATTATATTTGACATTCAGTTCCTTTGTGACCACATAATAGTATCTAATCAAATTTGTCAGACAAGCCCTCCCTTTAACAAACCCATGCTGTGTCTTAACTATTACTGCAGTCTTGTCTAGATGATCCTGCAATGCTTCTTTAACCAGTGACTCCATTATTTTCCCCAGAACACAAGATGAACTGACAGGTCTATAATTACTTGTCACCTTTTGAACCCTGTTTGTGAATTGGTGATACATTTGCACATCTCCAGTCCATGGGGACCTCCCTGAGTCCAAGGAAATTCTCATAATTATGGCTAAGGGTTTGCTTACTTCCTTTGCTGTCTCCTTTAATATAAATGGATAAATCCCATATCCCAGCCATTCCTGTGAGAAGCTACAGGTGAAAATCTGACTGGTCCTTAAGTTTTGCATACCAGTGTAGAAATTTTTTGTTATACACTGTATATATATTTTTGCTGATGCTGTATAAGCTTGCTGTCTTGCATCATTTACCACTATTAATACATTAATCATTAGGTAATTTTCCAGTCACAATGTGTAAAGCTAGGTTGGACACTGTGTTATTAATAACCTGAACTTGGACACTTGAACCTGGTTTGTGTTGTCTTGGACAGTCTTACCCCTACTGGTGTAGGAGGCTGTGCTAGTGACTGCCTGACAGGATCATCTTTCCATCCCTGTAATTGGGAGAAAACAGGAATTGGGGAGTATAGACCATAATGATTTAAGTTATATGTACGCTAGACAGCAGGGTTACCAGAGGTTGGTTAGGACTGCCTAAACACTATAAATGAAAAGTCCTGCATGCCATACACATCCTGGATAGCATTACCATTTGAATTGTATCCTAGCAAAAACATTCGATATACAATCTCAAACCAAGTTGGAATGCTATACATTACCATAGGGATAAATACACCCTCATATAATAAGTTAAGTGGCTTACCTTTTTATTATCCAACCAACCCTAGTAAATAGAGTAATCATCTCAATTTTCTTACCTTTTCAGATATAGATGTAACATATGAGTTGATGCCCAGATATTTTAATTGCCATGCTCATTATAGGCTTTCCCCCATTGATTCTCATAACTGGGTTGTGGAAAGGTCTCCACTTGACAAATGAACCTTAAAAACCATTGTTGTTTTAGTTCCTGATCTGTGTTACCTGCATGGTCACCTTTAAAGTTAACTTTCAGCTACCCATGTGTATTGTGTTTGTTCTCTGGTCTATTTGCCTTCTTTGCTGAATGAAAAACCCCAGATTTCCAGGGAGAACCTTGCTGTCTACGCCTGAGACTGACTAACTCGGCCTTGGAGTGGAAAATGCCCATAAAAGTTCCTTGTGCCATCGACGGGATTCGACCCTGGGAATTTAAGATGTGTGAGAGGATGGTGACAATACCATTGTGCTACCAGCGCAGACCAGCAGCACTTACTGAGTTCATGCAAAATCTGTTGTGACCAAATTTCTAATTCTAACCGTGAATTCATCTCGATAAGAGCACGAGGTTATCAGTGTGCGCCACCATCCTGTATGCTCAACGTTCTTAATGCATGCAGCCTTGCAGAACGAGATTCCACATTGATGGTCCAAAGGACCATCCCTGTGGGCTGTACGGTTGCTGTACGCTGAAAAAAAAATAGTTCTTCACGACCCTAAAAATCTTGGTCCGGCAGCCAATTAAAGGTTAATAGCCGCTGGGGTAGGAGAGGCCTTTTCCCAGCACAGAGAAAAACTGCTATCGTTCAGTTTGCAGAAAAACTCAGTTTATCGTTATTATTTTATGAAAGCATTTCATAATTATTCAGACCGTTTATAATGGAAAGTATTTCATCTTAACAATGCATCCTTGATTCCATAATCTAAAAATACCATTTGTCATTGTCATTGACGTTACTGAATTATTTCATGTGTTCTGTATTTTATTGAAAATGCAGTAAAGAAAGCACGTTGGTGTCATTAAGCCGTATTGGTGAAAAAGGCCATTATATCCTGCAGAAATGGTGCAATTCTGTACCAGTTTGGGGTGGGAAATAAAAAGAGCTACGTGCTGCGCGCCGAGAATTTATAGTGTCATGTCGATACTGTTAGAAAGCGGGAAGTGAATGCTGGTTACTATGGTAACTTAGTGTGACCTTTTACTAGGGTAATGGATAGTTTGATATTTTCTGTATTAAATGGCGGGAGTGTTTCTGATCTTAGAGTGCTATTGAGGAGTTTGCCAGTTATTTATTTCCCGTTATTATTTATTTATTTACAAATTCTTTTCGCAGCCACGCAAACCCTAGATAATGGTGAGAAAGCTGAGCATAACATGGAATCAATACAAAGCAATCATTAGTATTAAAATATATACAAAATTAGGATTAATACTACAGAGTAAAAAAATTACGACTTTTATATAGACGGATTAAGTGTATAATCGGTGTGATTATTTAATATGTAATGTACTTATCAAAGTAGAAACGTTATACGTTTCAGTTTCTTAAGTGATTCCAAATGCACGTCAATTGCCTGATTGTAAGCACATTGGAAACCTAATTCATAATATGGAAATCTCCCTCCCCTTCCCCAACGATCATATGGGGATTTCGAGAGGGGGAAGCATTTTGTGCTAATCAGTTTTTCCTCAAATTACACTTTTTTTTTTTTTTTCTTTTTTACTAAGTGGCAACTTTTAATGAAATTTTTTCTATCTGTAACCGAAATAAATTTATATTTTATATTACTATTATTCATCCCCATTTAAAGAAATAAATATAACGAATAAGTTAGTGAAACATTTAATTCCTGTAAATCACCGAAGTAGGTGAAATGGCATCGTTTTTGTTACATCTCATATTGTGAACACCTTCACAACGAATTGCTTGTTCTTGCACTACCTCGAATAAGCAACGCTTCCCTAGTAGAGAAGACTAATTTTACAGTACTTATAAATAAATATGTTATTATAATAATAAAAAACAAAAGAATTTCAGCAGTAGTGAGGAACTTACAGATTTTAAAAGATCAGAATGTTTGTTACAAAAAATGTTAATCACTGCATTGGGAAATAGCGTGAATACGTGCTCCTTGGAATTTAAGATATGTATGCATATAACCTTACATGTTACATGGGTGTTGCGATATATATTTAAGAATTAAAAAAAGTGGCAATAACCGATTCTACGTTTACCGTTCTTATATTCACGACTACATGAAACCTCTAAACATTCTAGATCTGTATGCAAGAGAAAAAAAAAAAAAGTAACTTAATTCGAATGTGTAAGCAGAATGTATGCACAAATTTACATTTTGCGTATTTAATTTCCAATTTAAAGAAAATTCTATTAATACCTTCGTTTTAATCCTCTAGCCCGCTAATACCCATAGTTATTTCCACAGGCGTCGAAAAAGTAAAAGGTTTTGAATATGTTCATGAAATAACCATCATGAATATTATTAACGAACTCGCAATAATACAGAGGTGTTTTATGTTGTTTTTTTTTTTCTCGTTCATATTTTGTGGAAGTAAATATCCCATCAACTGGAGGCTGCTTATTTTTCCAGACGAAACATTATTATTGATTATAATCACCTCCTTTTCCCTGCTAGCAGAATTCCTGTATATCATTGACAATACCCCATCACCTGCTCTGGTAGCCTGTCTGCATTGCTCAGAAAACTTCATATCTGACTGCACAATCACTCCCGGGGTTTTTTCATTTTCTACCACCCTAAGTGTAGTACCACACAGTTGATACATTCCTCTGGGATTACTTCTACCCTCAATGTTAAACATCAGTTGCCACTTCTTAAATACGGTCTCGGTGTTTTTCACCTATTCTGTAAATTATCTTGCATGATGAAAATAATGTGATGGGTGTCTCTTTTTTTTTTTTTTTTTTTTTTTTGGCAGGTGAATAAGTTTGCTTCCTTGAATCATTATGCCGTTTTAGTGCTAATTCACCTACAGTGAATTAATTTTTGAAACAAGTATGGCAGTTGCCTTATTTCTCCAGTAACGTACAGCAAAACCAGTCAGAGCCGAATTCGCTGGGCTACATGTATAAGGCAAGTAGTTTATAGAAAGAATTTGTGTGCTGCATATATATTTAAGCTATTTTTTAGCGCATGAATGGATTTCCAGAAACACAGTAAAGGTACTGGTATATCCAGGGTATTACTGAAATAAGTGCATGAAATTGGAGTTTGTTCTATGGTATGGATAAAAAACAATTAAGAAAAAAAGTTTTATTAAATATAGGTCGAGAAATGCTTCGTTGGCAAACTAGAACCATTCGAAAATTATTTCCGCAACAGTGGGATAGAGCTAGAGTTAAAGAGTTGTAAGTCAAGTTTTAATAACAAAACGGATCTATGCAAGAAATCTTAATTACACTACAGTGTAGTTTAAAAAAAAAAAAAAAAAACAGAAGGCCTTATGCATTCCAGTGGCATTAACTGATTAACATCATTTGGGACCACCTTGATTGTGAGCATCTACTTAACTTAACAAGTGTTGAGCAAATGTGCACAATCAGGGGCGGTCTCAAGATTCTTTAAAGTGGTGGGCTAAAACAGTGTTCTAGGCAGTCATTACGCTTTAATCATCATGTAGGAGTTAAAAAAAAAAAAAAAAAAAAAAATACACATTATTTGATCATAAGACGATGGGGGCTTGAGCCCCTTTAGACGCTGTCTGAGACTGCTCCTGCTCACAGCATTGATCCTTGGACGGCCACAAAAGCATCGTGACGACCTGTTCAATTGCGTTAATTGATATACCTGCTGAAAAATGCCAGTGTTGCGGACTGAGGAGAAGGCACTTTGAACTTGTTGCCACAGTTACTCTTGTATTTACTAATGAAGTGTATACTAAATTTTTTAGACGTTCCCAAAGTTAATGTAGGGATTTCAGGTCTGGTTGAACGACTTAGCCAAAATACTGGCACCCCTATCCATCTCCCTGGGTGTCGAGGTGATTTTTGGCGACGCGATTGAAAATTGGCTGGGGATACTGTAATTCACGAACCAAGTTTAATTGAATTTCCAATGGGTCATCATTCAATAACTCTGGCAAAATGTCCTCCAAAAGTGACAGTACGCAGCAACGTCGATTCTATGAAGAAAAATACGCTCTCCAACAAGCCCAAACATTAATAGAAAACTGTTGTCCATGTATCTGCTGGCTTGGATTATATTTTACATTATTTTTCGAAAGCAAACAGAGCTTACACAGCACCTAGCAAAAATAAATTAATACAATTCATTTAAATTGCCCACTTCCATAATACTAGGCAGAATTTTTATTCCAAATACAGTACTCAGTTATTCTTTGTCCGAATGCAAATTTCCTCACATCTATACTGCAACCATACTTTTTCAGTTTAAATTGTGCCCTCTCTCGTGTGTGGAGTGGGGGACATAGATGTACATGTCAGAAAGTGAAATTGGTAGTAGTAGTAATAGAGGCATGTGATGCAAGTATGTAGCATCAGCCAAAAAAAAAAAAAAAAAAAAAAAAAACAATTTCACACAACCATTCCCTCTAAAAATTTGTCCAATTCCTCCTATTTAAGCTATCAACTTGCACCACTACAGATGAAAGTTTGTTCCGGCAGTTAACCACCCGCTGACTAAAGGCAAATTTCCGCGCATCTATTCTACAACTGTGTTTCCTCGATTTGGATTTATGCTCCCTTAGGTTCGTAATCTGAGCAAGCGGAAGAATCCCATTAGAATTCAGCATGTTCAAGTCCATATATATAGCTCAATCAGATCACCTCGCAGGTGCCTAGGAGTCTCCAGCCGCTGCAATTTGCAGAACTTAGCCTTTCTTGGTAAGAGAACCCCTTCGTTCTCCTCACCAATCTTGTTGCCCTTCTCTGTACAAGCTCAAGCAACTCTACATCCTTCCTAAAATGAGGCCTCCAGACCTGTACGCAGTACTCAAGGCGTGGCCTGACCATTGCCTTATACAGAAGGACAATCGCCTCCTTTTCCCTGCTAACAAAATTCCTGTATATCATTGACAACACCCCATGACCTTCCCTGGCAGCCTATCTGCATTGCTCAGAAAACTTCATATCTGACTGCACAATTACTCCCAGGTCTTTTTCGTTTTCTACCTCCTTAAGTGTAGTGCCACACAGTTGGTACGTTTCTCTTTGGTTACTTCTACGCTCAATGTTAAACATCAGTTGCCACTTCACAAATACGGTCTCGACGTTTTTCACCTATTCTATAAATTATCTTGCATTTAGAAGAATCTTGCTGTAAGTAGCTCTTTAGTGTTCAATGTTTTAGATTTTCAACCCATCACGAAGGCATTTATCCCGATTCCCTGAAATAATCTTCCAGAGAAGTAGACGGGGTAAATTTAAGCCTAATGTCAACTTTCAACGTATAAGTTCCTTTCCATGTTTGGGGTTTTTTAAAATTAAAAAAAAAAAAAAAAAAAAAGAATCGCAGCACGAATTACGTGTTAACTCTCAATTATTAAAATTTAGGAAGAAATAAAGTACATTACAAAAATGTTGGAAGCATACTACAGTCTGAGTTGTGTTGATGATGATTATTGGTTAATTAGTTGGTAACAAAATAATTTTACAGTTTTCGCTTCTATTAATCACAGAAAAAAAAAAAAAAAATATATATATATATAGATAAAATTTGAACGTGCCTGAAATGTGACCGCCTTCATTACCTAACTTGCTTATACTGTGTATATTTTATTTTTGCATGATAGTAATTGTTGAAATCCCAAGAGGAAGCTGTGTGCCCGGATATCACTACCGGAAATATTGTTGCAATATAGAAAATATGATTACGCTGGTGTGCGAAAACGAAAAACTCACAAAAGTGTGATATACTTATTGTTACAAAAGTAATGGTATATTGAGGACATCAGATCATGTTTACAAACTGGATATCGTCCAGGCAGAGGTGAAGAAACATTTCTATTGCAAGAAAACAACCAAGAAATAGTACCAGTGGCAAAAATTAATAAAGAATAAACTCGTACCGTTGTTGATATTCTTTGGTAGACATACTTGTACCATCTACGATGCAACTGTTCAACTACATTTCTCATTTTCATAAAATGCTTTATAACAATTATGCAAGAGATAAAATTATTCCGAATAATTTAGGATAATAATTTGAGATAATTTAAGCTTCAGGCTATGGTAAAATTTGGGTAGTGCAAAGCATCATTTAATCACCACGAGTTGCCTCATTCTTTCGCTACAAATATGCAACACTCTGTACTCCCTAAGAGAAGTATAAAATTTGTAATCCGTATGAATCCAGACGGCAATTTCAGCGATCATGTGCCTCTCTTCGCTATCAGTGAAGTATGAGCAAACCAGTGATAATATTCAGTAATATGAAAGTTTTTAAGAATTTTATGCATTTGCAGCAAGCTTTGTTTTGCAGTTTCGTCCGTTACTTATAAAATGTTTTTGCGCCACACGTACGTTAGCGTTATGTAACTTCTGTGTTTTGGTTTATTAGCTCTAAATTACGTGTATTTATCTCTTAGCATCCCTCATACATATTTTTATGTTCAAGGATGCGGATAGTGTTTTGAATGCGGCTCGGTTAAAACTTCTGCTATCAGTGCTAATACTAGAGTCCAGTACAACGGTTGCTGCTGCTCAGAATACAAGGGTTGCAGTGTGGTACGGCATGAAATTTTTTAGCCACTAAGTAAGGATTTTAAATTACAGTACGATCTTTTTTTTTTTTTTTCTTTTTTCCAGAATATACGACACGGAACGGTACGAGTGTACAATACTATTTCTGTACTGTTTTTTTGTAGGGGCTGTTTTGTCATGATCTTGCACAAAATCTATGATAAATGAATAGTGTTAAGAGTTTGATTTTGGTTTTATTGGCGCAAAAACAACTAAGGTTATACTGCGCCAGGAAACGATTAAAATATCATCAAAGATAAATTCTGGTAACCTTTAAAAAGGTTACCTCGTCAAATTGTTATTTATATATGTGTGTATATATTAATAGCTTGTAAAAATTTAAAAATTTCCGACACGTGGTCGTTGTCTGATAAAATCTGACTGAGTGTATAAGGCTCAGTCGGATGAGTAAAAGCGGTAAAATGTATATTGCGAACATGGGTAAAATTAACGCAATCTATTAAAATATACTTTAGAGTTAAAACGGTGTCGCAAGACTCGCACATTGGAGGGTCATCCGCCCTCAGCAGAAAAGAATGTGTCAGATGACTGTGTCCTATGCGGAGTCGAGCAAGAACAACTTCCTCGCTCCGATTCCTGCGCAGACTAGACTGCCATGTTTCTATTACAGGCTTTATTTGGTATAATTTATTTGTTCTCTCTCTATGCCATAGTTCTTGCCATTGGGAATACATCTTGTTGCGTATTATTTGCTTGTAGTCTGTATAGGGGACTGACAGGCAACGGTTATTAGTGGGTGTTGCTGATTTGGCTGCAGTGTCAGCCAAATCATTTCCCTTTATCCCAATGTGGCTAGGAATCCAGCAGAAGCGGATATCAAACTTATATTCATGAAGAGAATGTATCTTCTGCTGAACTCGACAGAGAACTGGATGAGAGTTGTGTCTCAGAGATAATAAAGCCTGAAATACACTCAAAGAGTCAGAATATATTATTGAACTTTGGCATTGACAAGTTCGAATGTGATCCAAGGCTAGCTCTATAGCTTACAGCTCTGCAGTGTATATGCTGGATTCAGGAAGAATCTGCTGAGATATTATAGTGTCCGGAAACACAGCAGCAGATCCTACGCACGATTCAGACTTCGAGCCGTCTGTGTAAACGGGCAGGAAGTCTGAGTGCTCAGCTTGGTATGCAGAGTAGAGCTGCTGGTAGACAGATGATGAGGTCTCAGACTTTACCCATTTCTTAAGGGAAAAGTCGCACGATGGGGTATGAGCATGCCAGGGTGGAAGAGTTTCTTTTGGTGTTTGTGCAACCTTGTCTACCATGATGTTAAACTCTCTGATTAGCTCTTGGACACGAATACCAAAAGGTCGGTTGGCAGTCTGACGGGTATTGTACAAGTTTTCCCAACGTGGCTCAAAAACGGATGTCCACGTAGGATGGTCTGGCAGGGATTTCAACTTTAAAGCATAGTTTAAAGACAACTGAGCTGAATTGCCATAGAATGTAATGCGCAACTTTTTCCTTCTATACACAACATCCGTTTCAATTTCCCTACTCCCTTGCGTTTCTTAACTTTGTAAAGACTAATACTAACTAGTAAGATATAAGATCTAAATCTTTAGAAAATTCCCCGGAATTAACGTATTTTAAGGTTTGGTGCAGGAAGTCTTAAGGGAAAAAAAAAAAAAAAAGTGTTAAGAGTTGTTTTGGTATTTGCATAGGGTTATGATTTGGCCGAAACTACAAGAGTTTTCGACTCTTGGAAGGCAATGCTATTGAAGTTAATATTCAAATTTAACCAAGCCAACTTTTTGTTGAAGGGTGAGGTATACTCTTTGCTATTATAAAACAACTTTCAATGCTGATGGGATTCTTCCTCTTTCTCAGAATAATCGCCTGAGAGGGTATAAATTCAAATTGAGGAAAGACAGTTGTAGGAAAGATGTGTGGAAGTTTGCCTTTAGCCTGCGGGTGGTTGATTACTGGAACAAGCTTCCATCTGTCGTTGTAGAAGTTGATACCTTAAATAGATTCAAGGCAGAACTAGACAAACATTTGGAGCGAATGGATGGGTGAAATGAGAAGGGTGTTTTTTTTTTTTTTTTTTTTTTTGCTGAGGCTATACAAGCTTGCTTTCTTGTATCATGTGCCTTTGCTAACGCTAACTTCCCTGCGCTATTTTCGCTAATTCCCAGCTTGCAAGCAGTTGTGGTTTCGCTATTCCAAAGTTTCTTAATTCGATCGTTCGAAGTGCATTTTCCCGTAGGAAATGTGTGTTAAATAATTGCTATTATCCTAGGTAGCTGGCCAAAAGCCCATTTAAATCATGATACAGCGACTATAAAGTAAGTCGTAATGCAAATAAACTCATAAATTTGCATTGAAAATTAGTTGAGAGCGATTTGTACACTGATTGTGGTTTGCATTTATAAATACAGTAGTAGACAGCAGTCAGGTACAGCGTTTAGAGTGATTTCAACTGTGAACATAAGTTATTACATGTTTTCAATCAGCTTTTATATCTCCACAAACATGGTAAAAAGATGTGAAAACTCAACTTTCCGCACCATATTTTTCTCCCTTTAAATTAGAATAAATACGTATTTCAGGGATGAGGTTAGTTGCAGTGGTTTTCAACCTTTTTTTAATAACGGAACCCCTAAGTAATTTATTTTATTTTGCTGCACCCCTACTCAATTTTCTGCCTCTTAGATCCGATTCTCTCTCTGTATATATCCGTGTATATATATATATTACAATAATATAATTATAAAAATTAAATTTCATAATACAAATTTATATATACAGTATATAATTTTATTCTTTTATATAGAGGTACTAAGTAAACTTCAATTATAGATCATCACAAAATTAAAAAGATACTGTACACTTTTTTATAATGAAATAAACATATAAATTAAAAAATAATAATAAGTTTAAGTAACTTAAACCCAAATTACGTGGCACCCCTGGAATGTTGATGCGGCACCCTGGTTGAAAACCACTGGGTTGATGTATAGTTTGAAAAAGTTATGTTCAGCGACAATAACTGAAGTAATCTGAAATTTAAAAAAAAAAAAAATTTCAATGTGTCTCATTGCACTGCTTTCATTTCTTTATTAAATTTTCAAAAAAAAATTATTTGAAACAAGTTTCAAGAAGTGGGGACTAAGACTGTTTATCAAAAGGGGGCATGGGTTAAAAATAGGTGTAAAAACATTGCTTTAAATGTTCTTTTCAGCTGCATTTAAAGTCAAAAGAACATTTAAAGTTCTTTTGACTTTAAATGTAATAAATTCGGAATTTGTAGATCTACACCCACTGTCCGAACGTTTAAAGAAACTGAGACCCGCACTAGCTGTCTCAAGCATTTTTAAAGAATTTTCTGCTCAGAAAAACCTACTTTCTTCAGAGAGAAACGAAATAAAACATGAAAACATTTCATGTTTTGAATTGATTTGATATTTTTATTATTTTTCAATTAATTTATTCTATTGTTTTTATTTTATTTATTTTTGATAATGGATGTTGCAATAAGCTTTGCATTCACGCATCATTATTCCATTTTTAATACGTACTAATATTCATATATTTTAAAGAATATTTCTTTTTTATCCAACAAATTTTATACCTAACTTACTAACCTGACTATAATTTGAAATGCGCTGTTTCTTGAAAATTGTTATTTTGTTTATAAAGGATGTCAGTGGCTGGATTTTCCTAGACTTCGTTATCCTGAGTTATACGGACTTATTATATATTGACACCAAAAGTTAATTCAATAAAAAAACTGCGTAATTGATATAAAACAGTTCTTAAATTACATGTATTTCCTGACCATTAATTTTATATTAATGATTTAGAGGCCATAAACTTACGTGCACGTGTACAGAGTTGCTAGCAGATATTGAGGCTTATCTTTATGTGTTCTGCCTGTTAAAGAAATTATGGTTACAGCCAGCATCAAATATGCTTCCAGAAACATCATGACAGCTAACAAGTTATCCAAAGTTTTATTACATCAGGATATTCCATTAATCATATTTAATCGAAGTGCTGGACATTACATATACAATTAATATTGTATATCAAGCACGGCAATTTTTTCTCACGAGGAATTCCTAATTTTTAAAGTCGACAAAAGTATTTTGTTAAAGAAGCTAAAGATTCTAGGAATCTTTCGGCTTGAAAAAATTTATGGTTGCTTATAGTTGCTCACTTTTGTACTCTCTGTACTCGAATACGGTATACTTTATTTTAATGACAAATTAAAGCAGCGTGTAATTAACATTCAAGAATTGCATTGAGTTGCAGATATAAAGAAAATTCTTAAATTTATATCTTAGGACTGAAAATTTTGAAATATAATTTCCATCTTTCTTAAGATAATTTCCATCAGGACAAAAAAAAAAAAAAAAATATATATATATATATATATATATATATATATATATATAAAGTATTATAGATTACAATATCTATATTTTGTAGTGGAATTCGTGTAGTTTGCGTTGTATGATAAAACACTTAAACCAAGTCAAAACATATAACTTATTTCTTATAGCAAACCACTTCCATATTGAGGCATTGTTTACAGAGGAGACAGTGCCAGTTTGCAATGCAGGACTAACCTCCCATGTACGCATGTAGCCAGGGCCGTTCAAATGGGGAGGCGCATTGGATGCACCGCACCAGGGCCTAAACATAAATAAACGAGGCCCCTTAACCCCTTTTGCATTATTTTTTGCCCTGATTATTTTTGTGCGAGGAAAATTTCTAGCCTCTGAATCCCATAACAACAACTCTGTATTAAATAGTATGTAACTCTGTATGTAACAAATCTTTGATTTGTTGATATCGACACAATATATAATAGATTATTCTTAATCGATAAAGTGAAATAAATAATAATCAGCTGATTTTGTATTGTTCAGAACAATTTCACATTTAGAAAACAAAATATTAGCCTTGACCAATCAATTTTGGAAGGAAACGAGATCGATGTAGCAATTGTTATCGAAGTGAACTTACTCGTCAGTTCACTTCGATAATACGTGAATCATTAAACCGCGAAAAGAAAGTATTCAATACCAAAAACAGTGGCAAATCTTGGAAACGTGGGGTAAAAAGATATAAATACAACTACAATATATGATAAATCTTAGATTCTGACATGAAGTCGAATAACGACCGTATCTGAGTGATCACATCAAAAGCACGTCGAATCTACGTAATTATTATTCTCGTAAACTCCCCTGACCCAGCGTGTTTTTTTTTTTTTTTTTTTTTTTTAATACCAATCCAGCTGGTCAATTTCTTTAAAAAGAGAAAATTTGAACAACAGTTCTTTTTTAAATGAAAATGGTCAAAGGCACTTCCAGTGAATCCTGTTAAGGTGTCTTGAATAGTCAACATACTGTTGGTCTGAAACGTCAATAGTCACGAGATATGAATTTTCTGAGCTGTGTACACAACTGCCAGACCTGGCAACCCAAAGGTCGCGGGTTCGAATCCCTCCTCGGGCTTGGATCACAGTACTGCAAAAACCTTGGGAGGTGCATTATGGCCACAGAAGCCGATACGCCAACAACTAAATAAAAAAAAAATAATAAAAAAACTGCCAGAGCAGGTCATGGGATTTTTTCAAGAGTAATTTTGCGAGCAGGGATAAGGAGGTGATTATCCCTTATGTGTAAGGCAATGGTCAGGCCACATTTAGAATACAAAGTGAGTACTGAGTACAGAGAAGGGAAACTTAGTGAAAAATTGGTGAGGGGAACAAAGGGTGCTCTTACCATGAAAGTCTTAAGTTCTGCAAATTGCAGCGTCTGGAGACTAGGCATTGCGAAGTGATCTGATTGGGACGTATAAGGCCTTGAGTGGTTTGAGCAGGCTCAGTGTGCTGATGGGATTCTTCTTCAGATTATGAACCTGAGGGGGCATAAACTAAATTGAGGAAAACCAGTTGTAGAATAGATGGGCGGAAATTTGCCTTTAGCCAGTGGTTAGTTGATTGCTGGAACAAACTTCCATTTCTCGTTGTGGAAGTTGATAGCTTAAATAAATTCAAGGAAGAACTGGGCAAACTTTTGGAGTAAATGGATGGGTGAAATGGGAAGGTGTTTTTTTTTTTTTTTTTTTTTGGCTGTTGCTGTATAAGTTTGCATTCTTGCGTCATATGCCTCTACTTATGCTAATTCCGAAATTAGTTAAAGATGGATTATTAATATCTGAGTATAGCTCCATCTTTTCTCACTTTTGCACCAGGGGCAGCTCGTCCATAGGCGCTGCAGCACCCCCTGCTATTTAAATCTAGATATACAGTGAACGGAGTTATATGAAATTTTGCGAAGAACAATGCAACGCAATGAATATTTTTATTAACAGGACCCGCATATAGTATGCGCAACCTCATTTCCAGTAATCATTTAAATAATAAACGAATAAAAACACGAAATCATTTCCAATTTTGAAGTTGAATTAACCGTAGATCTCGCTGCGCGTCAGGCAGTGATACATTTTGCATTCTAGAGAATATCTGGTAGTTGGTTGCCAATATCTGCACTGCGCGCTTTACATTGACTCGTTTTACCTATAAAAAAGAAATGTATATTGGCAACTTGCCAATATACATTTTTTATAGGTGAAACAAATCAGTCGCTGTAAAGCGCACAGTGCAGATTTCATCGTTGACCATGATGGGTGTGTAGCCACAATGTCGGTGTCTTTTTGTTATTCGCTGGAAGTAACTAAACGTAACTAACGCATTAAGTAACTAAAGAATATCATTGTTAAGTCAATACTCAATTATGTGATTACAGCTTAATTACGAATTGGTATGTTGAAGTTATATTATAAGGTGATGTGTAAGTAAAATATATCTACGACACACGATTTTGTGAAATTTGATTCGATTATGGCCTCCATGCTTCTCCATGAAGTAAATCGCGTGACAGTTGTGGGATGGTTGTTGGCAACATCGTCAGTTGTGGGATCAAATGACGATGTTACCAAACAGTAAATTCTAAGTGGGAAGCATTCAAGAAATTAATCGTGGAAGCTACTAAAAGTTTCATACCTGTTAAGAAATATTGTTCAAGGTTTCGGCCTAAATGGTTATCTAATGAACTAATGAGACTCGTAATAGAGAAGAAAAATGCATGGGATGCATATAAATTATCAAGCAACTCAGAAGCCTATGGCAGATATAAGCTAGTCTGTAATCAGGTCACAAAGGAGGTTAGGCAGGCGAAGGCAGATTACAAGAAATCCTTAGCAAAAGATGCTAAAAAAAACAGCAAGGATTTCTTTACTTATATAATCTCTAAAAGGAAGGGGATGACTCTGATTGGTCCACTTGATATCGATGGCTCGACTATTGATGATCCTGCTCAGGTAGCAAATAAACTGAATGGGTATTTCGCATCTACATTCACACATGAGGAATTATTAAGGTTTGAAAATGGCAGAAGGTTATCAAATTGTAGCAGGATACTTAATGATTTTGTAATAACTGAGAGCAAAGTGGAGGAGAAATTGTTGAAGTTAAACATAAGAAAAGCACCTGGGGTGGATGGGATCTATCCAGTTATATTAAAGGAGGCAGCAAAGCAACTAAGCAAACCCTTAGCCATAATTATGAGAGCATCCTTGGACTCAGGAGAGGTTCCCACGGATTGGAGATGTGCAAATGTATCCCCAATTCACAAAGGGGAATCGAAGGGTGACACGAGTAATTACAGACCAGTTAGTTTAACTTCTGTTCCGGGTAAAATAATGGAGTCACTGGTTAAAGATGCATTGCAGGATCATCTAGACAAGACTGCAGCAATAATTCAGACACAGCATGGGTTTGTTAAGGGAAAGTCTTGTCTGACAAATTTGATAGGATATGATGATGTGGTTACAAAGGAACTGGATGCAAAAAATAATTTTGATATCATATATTTGGATTTCAGAAAAGCTTTTGACACTGTTGCGCATGGAAGACTATTGTACAAATTGGAGCAGAATGGTATTAAGAGTAAGTTGCTACAATGGATAAAAGGATGGTTAAGTGGGAGAAGACAGAGGGTGGTAATCAATGGGTGCTGCTCTTCGTGGACTAATGTTATTAGTGGAGTCCCACAGGGTTCGGTGTTAGGTCCACTGTTGTTTTGTATATTTATCAATGATATTGATGAAGGTATATCAGGCTTAATGTCGAAGCCTGATATACCAGGCTTAATGTCGAAGTTTGCAGATGATGCAAAGGTAGGCAGGGTTGTTAATGACAGTAATGGCAGTGTGCTACTGCAACAGGATCTAGATAATTTGGCCCATCTGTTTATGTTTGTAAAGCCAAAAAGTGGCTATATATCATTGACAAAACCCCATGACCTGCCCTGGCAGCCTATCTGCATTGCTCAGAAAACTTCATATCTGACTGCCCAATTACTCCCAGGTCTTTTTCATTTTCTACCACCTTAAGTGTAGTACCACACAGTTGGTGCGTTTCTCTGGGGTTACTTCTACCCATATGCAGTACTTTGCATTTGTTAAAGTTAAACTTCAGTTGCCACTTCTTAGCCCATCTGCTTATGTTTGTAAAGCCAAAGTGGCTTTGCAGTACTTTGCATTTGTTAAGGTTAAACTTCAGTTGCCACTTCTTAGCCCATCTGTTTATGTTTGTAAAGCCAAAGTGGCTTTACAAACATAAACAAATGGGCTAACCTTAACAAATGCAAAGTACTGCATATGGGTAGAAGTAACCCCAGAGAAACGTACCAACTGTGTGGTACTACACTTAAGGTGGCAGAAAATGAAAAAGACCTGGGAGTAATTGTGCAGTCAGATATGAAGTTTTCTGAGCAATGCAGACAGGCTGCCAGGGCAGGTCATGGGGTTTTGTCAATGATATATAGGAATTTTGCTAGCAGGGAGAAGGAGGTGATTGTCCCTCTGTATAAGGCAATGGTCAGGCCACGCCTTGAGTACTGCGTACAGGTCTGGAGGCCTCATTTTAGGAAGGATGTAGATTTACTTGGGCCGTGTACAGAGAAGGGCAACAAGATTGGTGAGGGGAATGAAGGGATCCTCTTACCAAGAGAAGCTTAAGTTCTGCAAATTGCAGTGGCTGGAGACTAGGCACCTGCGCGGTGATCTGATTGAGGTGTATAAGGCCTTGAATGGGTTCAGCACGCTGAATTCTGATGGGATCCTTCCACTTGTTCAGATTACGAACCTAAGGAGGCATAAATTCAAATTAAGAAAAGACAGATATAGATTAGATGTGCGGAAATTTGCCTTTAGCCAGCGGGTGGTTAATTGCTGGAACAAACTTCCATCTGTCGTTGTGGAAGTTGATAGGTTGAATAAATTTAAGGAGGAACTGGATAGGCATTTGGAGGGAATGGTGTGTTTTTTTTGGCTGATGCTGCATAAGCTCATAGACTTGCTTTCTTGCATCAAATGCCACTGCTGCTACTGCTGCTGCTACTAATACTGCTACAGTGAATAAACTTCAGCAACTTAGTTTTTCACAATTATCTCTCCAAGAAAAAAAAAAATGCGATTAAAAAAGAAGTCCATTCCACACCAAAGAATCAAATTTCTCAGCGGGGAATAAGAAATGATAAGAAATATATTCGCAGTTTTAAAACTGAATGGTACCAAAGGAAAAGTTGGCTTTGTGGTTGTGAAGTTAAAAATGCATTGTTTTGTTTTCCATGTTTACTGTTCAGAGGTAACTTAACGTGGACAAAAAGTGGCTTTACAAACATAAACAGAATGAAAGAAAAAAACTAAAACAAGAGTTCGAAGAAACATATTGATAATTTGATTTCTCTATCGCTTTTAGGAAGCGTAAATATTAAAGAACAGACTTTCGATCTTACAACATAACAGAAAAGTTACCAAGAATCGTGAGGTATTATCTAAAATAATAGACTGCATTAAATTTTGTGTTCAGCTTGAAATTCCTTTACGTGGGCATGACGAAAAAGACGATTCTAAAAATCCAGGCGTATTCAGAGGATTAATAAATTTCGCCTGGACATTAGATTCCAATTTAAAGAACCATTTAGAAAGTAATGCAGCTTAAAGGCATTTCAAAAACTATTCAGAATGATATTCTTGACTGTTTGCTGCAAATATGCCGGGATGAAATAAAAAGGGAAATTAAAGAAGCTTCATTCGTAGCTGTCATGGCTGAGGACACAACAGATGTTTCAGAACATATACAAATGGTAATTGTTCTGAGATATGAACTGAATGGAGACAATTTTGAGCATTTTTTGTGTTTTTTTTTTTTTTTTTTTTTCCACTCCGGAAAACCAAACTGCAGACAGACTATCGAACTACATTCTAGATCAGTAAGATATAATCCTCGAAGGAAATACAGTACTCAAAAACTGGTTGCTCAGACATTTGATAGCGCAAGTGTGATTAAAGGCAAGAAAGGGGGAGCTCAGGCTAAAGTAAACGAAGTGTACAAAAATGTACATTTTATTCACTGCTGTGCACACCAACTGAATCTGATGATGAGAAATGCAGCAAGTAGTACCCGATATTCAAGAATATTCTTTTTGAACCTCATGATACCAGCTGTAGAGAGAGTTGAGATTATTAATTGAGAGAAATTTTATGGGAATGATAGCATATATTAACAGATTAAATGAGAAAAATGAATAGATTAAATTACTTTATTATTATTATTATTATTAACTATATGGTGCAAGGAAGCCTGGGGCTTATGTTGCAGCAGCAGCCAAAAAAAAAAAATTCCCGAGTTACCCTGACAGAGAGAGAGAGGGGGGAATCACCAAGAAAGAGAATAATGATATCCAGCTCAGGACCCTGGGTGTGCCAAGCTCTCACCAAATGTCGAGCCCCTGGGTTTTGTTTTGTTTTTATATTTGTGTCATTGCTCTTGAGAAAATGACAGCTCACATATAATATATATACGATGTATAATATACAGTACATACTCGTGTGGGGGGGGGGATATCCCTCAGCTCCTGGAAATTTTCATTTTTTAACGCAGTCAGGTAGCTTGTGGGGCGTAGTGCTTGAGGGCAGCTGCTGTACGAATATCATAACAATGGCCACTGACGGCGATACTAAGGTACAGGGAAATAAAAATAAATAAATAAATACCCCCCCCCCCCAACTTAGATTTGGTTTCCTCACCAACCGTCAGATCCTTTCTTTCGTTAATACGTATATAGTGCCTCAAAAAGGAAATAAGATTTTTTTTGAAGATGAGGGAATAAGGGGGAGGGTTAAACTGAAATTCGTCTACCACTATCTCAGTACAAAACACCAACCAGCACAGAATCCAAAAGGACGTTTTCTGCCACTAATTAAATATGTACCAAAATTAGATTCAGTTTAAACGATAACACAGTTGAGTTTCTTAAGAGCTCACTTTATTCGGACAGGTAGTGTGGATGCTTATTTTTTTGTTTTTAGAATAACTATATTTAATAATATTTGCTAGAATATTTATTATTATAATTAAAGTTTGATTTAAAACGTGAACTCAAGTAATTACTTGTTTTTTCCTTTTATTTCACCTAATTGTCATCAAAATTTATTGCGAAAAATGTTTTTTTTTTTTTTTTTTTTTTTTGGGAATACCGGTATTCTGAGCCCTAACGGAAGTTATTAAAAAAAAAAAAAATTAAAATAACATGTAGCCCATGTGACAACTAGATACAGTAATGATAAGATTCTTCTTATTAAAATGATTACTTGTAAACTAATGGTGGTCGTGCGTGAGTATAAACAATAAAATTAAAATAGTTTTTCTGCACCACGTAGTTTTGTAATATTATTGATATCCAATAGTTTTTTTTGGGGGGAGGGCGAAAGAAGTAATGCTAATGTGGCAGTCTTCATCATATAATATGATGAAGACTGCCACATTAGCATATAATATGATGAAGACTGCCCCACACACACACACATTAGTTTCGCCAGCAGAGCTTTCACCGGGTGCATTTCTCAATTGTTTAAAAGTTGTTTAATATGAAAGTCCGTTGTATATACGTCGTCCAACGCATATTAGTACATTAATTGTAAAAAAAAAATCTTATTTAAAAAAAAAAAAAAAAAATGTTGAATGGCACACGTGAACACCCATCAGTAATGCTAAAGGGGACTTTCCATAAGTTTTTAGTTTGCAGACACCGGAACCGCGCTGCATTCCTCTCGTAAGCCTGCATCTAATTCTCTGCCTGAATAGGATATCGTCCCAAAGGTGTTCATTGGGATTGAGATCTGGGTTGGAAACTTCTGTACAGCTTCGCCACATTATACTCCTCTAACGGCTGCTGTACAGACTGTATATTCAGCATTGTCGTGCTGATACAAGTATAGCCACGATGTTCGTAAAAGACAGTTGCACTTTGTTTTATCGATGACATCAGGTTTTTTTTTTTTTTTTAACGCACGCCAATGATATTTAATTCAAGAAACGGTGGACATTTACAGCATTTGCTCTGAATATATATTTTTTCTTTCTTTCTTTACTGTTGTATACCGCTCTCGAAAGTGCTGTTTTTCGTTTATTACCCATATACTTACGAGTATCCTGTAAATGCAGACATTCAGAATAGAATTAGAATAGGTTAAATTCCAGGTTAGAAATATAAACAGGAATCCCTGAGTCAGCGTGTGTGCTACGATATTTACCCTACTTACCCTTTTTCGTTATTTCATACAACGGAAGACTAAGCTCTTGCAACAGATGTCACTCTTTCGAAGTTATTTTGTCTGGTGACACAGCGTCATGTATACGATCATTGCTTCGGAGTTTACGTCACTGCTACCATTTTGGAAACTGACTCAACAATTGCGTCTTTGGTGTATTCCTTCACAGAATTTTATTGCCGGAACTAGGAGGATATCGATGAGCTGCCGTTACACTGAGTTCCACATGTTCTTTTTCCTAGTAGAGCTCTCAATATTAATCAGATGCTTTTCATTTAGTGCTAGTTACAATTAGGCGCCACTTTTTTCTGCTTACCATGCTAATCCTGCACTGGTGAGTTAGAGAGGGAAACAATATGTTAATAGATAATACAATTTGGTATGCGTTATATTCCAAAAAAAAAAAAAAAAAAATGGTGATTAGTAAACAGATATAGCTCTTTATAGTGTAGTGTAAATTTTCAGTCAGTCAATTGCAATTCATTCGCTTGTAGTCAAATAAAGGAAGAGAAAAAAAAAGAGGGGGGAGCAAGCCATTGGACGGCAGTAGGGGCAAATAAAACGTACAAATTCAAAAGGCTAAGATAAGAATGTTAATAGTCTTGGTAGTGCAAATTACATAAAAGAAAACGCATTAATTATAATGCATATAACCACAAAAACTTGTGGTGGGGGGAGTACACTGAACAGTTCCATGAGCTCAAAGTGACATCAATTTTCTCGTTACTTGGAAGTAGCAACGAATTTTCCAATCAAAAAGTCAGTAAAGTGATCTGGTATAGCGGTACGAAACTTGAGTAAGTTTTGAGTTCCATAACAAAATAGAACAAATCTAGCTGTAAGAAGAAATATCCACGACTGGCACACACTAGGGATGAGAGAAAGCTGGCAAGAGTTCAATATTTCAGAGGTAATTAAATCTAGCAATTTGGCGCAGGAAACGAATTTGAGATTTGAACTGTGACAAGAAATTAAGTGGTGAGCTTGTATACGTTTTCCTGGCGATAGCTGTCGTAGACGCAAACAGTAACAAACTTAACGATGAACAAATGTGAAAGATTTCAAAAGTTTATAGGACATAATCAGTGAATTCGAATCTGAATTCATAACGGAAGCGTAATTAATAATAAACATCAACGGAAACCTTAAAATTACGAAATGAACACTTAACAGATTATATACACATTATAACAGTACTGAATGGGTCTTGCATTTTTTGTTAATATGACTGCTTGCCGATTCGATTGCACAACACTGACCACGTACGCCACCCACCAAATTTAATAAGTTTCAATAACGTCTTTTTTAATTGCAGGTCCTGAAGTCGACAAAATTGTGTAAATTAGGAAAGATGGACAAAATCAGTCGCCGTCCAGTTATTCAATATTTGGAACAAGGGGACTAATGCCAAAGGCAATTCATGAGAATATGGTTACAAAACTAGGGGATGGTGCCCCTTCTTATTCCGTGGTTAAGGAGTGGGCAGCAGAATTTAAACGAGGGAGAGCGTGCCTGGACGATGACCTATGCTATGGAAGACCTGCAACTTCCATCATATCAAAGTGAAAGTTCGGTACATTGCCAGTATCCTGGGCATCTCATCTAAACGTGTGTACCATATAATAACAGAAGTTCTCGCTATGGAAAAGGTGTCAGCACGATGGCTCCCAAAGTTGTTGAGAGCAGATCAAAAACGTACAAGAGTTGTCAAGTGAAGTGAATATCTGCATCGTTTTCAAGCAGATCCAGCAAATTTCCTTGCAAGGCCATGATGAGACATAGAATCCATCATTTTCAACCAGGAACAGAGGAGCAAAACAAAACAGTGGAAACACAGCTCTTCTCCTCCAAAGAAAGCCAAGTCCATTCCTTCTACTAGCAAGGTAATGGCATCGGTTTTTTTCGGATGCTACAAGTAGATTACCTTCAGAAAGGCCAGACAGTCACGGGGTCCTATTACGCAAGCGTTGTGAGGTGTTTGCGTGAAAACATCAAAGACCAAGATGTTTTCACGCCGAGGAAACTTCAGCAGAGGAGTCTTGTTAAAACGCACCTGCTCACTAGTCTGTTATTGTCACGGCTGCACTGCATGAGTGCGACTTTGAAATTTTGGACCGTCTCGCATATTCATCAGCTCTAGCACAGTCGCACCTAATTCCTAATTTGAAAAAAATACCCAGCGTGTATAATTTCTGCCATGTCAGTTTCATTTTCAGACAGATTTGTTAGAAAACGAAATACTGTATTTGTTTTCAAATCAATAACGGTTTTTTTTTTTTTTTTTTTTTTTGAAATAGCGATTGTCTTCTTTCTCAAAATCTTCAGAATCATCAATTTGTCTAAAATCAGTTACTGTGTACTTTATTATCTACATGTAGGTCAGGACTTTCATTAGCGTTGACAACTTTGGTCCAAAGTTTTCTCCAAGTAAATGTTGCACTGTCATTTTATAATTATTGGTGTCCATTTTGTTCTAACAGTCCACGATACATTTTATAAAATAATTTTTCAGCATTTATGAAGTCTGAATGTCATTTTCCCATCTTATTTGTGATACAAATAAGACGAAGTCTAGGCAGGAACAGTGACAATATTTGGGCATTTTGACCCAACGTAATTGTGTGGTCAAGCACGAAAGTGAAGTAGTACACCTTTTAAGTGTGTCTGGTTCAAGCCGCTTGATTGCTAAATATGGTTAATAATTTGATTCATTGTTAAAATTAATTGTAAGCTTCATTAACTTAGTGGTCTTGTTGAAATATAAACAGAATGGGGTTTTTTTGTTGCTCTATTAGAACCTTACTGCTACTACACTGAGTGGACAGAAATCATGGGATATCTACCTAGTAACGGGTAGGCCCACCTTTCACCCGGATAAGGGCAGTCACACAGCGAGGCATGAGTCCACTAGTTCAAGAAAGCGTTCCGCAGGTATTTCCATCCATGCTTGCTGCACTGCTGTCCATAATTCCGTTGCATTCCTGGTGAAGGATCCAAAGCTTGAACGGACCTTTCCACAGCATCCCAAAGATGCTCCACAGGGTTCATGTCCGATGAACGGAGAGGCCATCTCATAGTGTAAAATCTGCAGAATGCCTTTTGAACCACGTTCTAGTCACCACGGCTCTGTGAGGAGGTGCATTGTCCTGCTGGAAGAGTCCATTGCCCTGTGAGTGCACGATGACCATGAAAGGATGCAGATGATCTGAAAGGATGGACACGTAACCTGGACCTTTCAGAGATGCGTCTAGACATACCAGAGGTGCCAGTTGAACACGTCCCGGACCATTACCGACCGTCGACCTGCCTGAACAGTTCCTTGTTGACATGACAGGTGCACAGCTTCGTGCGGTTTCCGCCAGATACGCGCCCTCCCGTCCGCTCGAAATACAGTAACTGGAAACGGGACTCATCGGACCAGGAGACCCTTCTGCGGTCATCCAGTGTCTATATTCTTTCTCTCAGTTGAGCGAAATGGGACTCTGGTGGGTCGGCAGCTTCCATAACTATTGCGGCTAATGATCGCCTGATGGTCTTGGTGGAGACGTTTCTGGCACCTCCCTCGTTGAAATCGGCGATGGTTTGTGCCACTATCGCTCTCCGGTTGGCTGAAAAAATGCGAGACAGACGTCGACAGCCGCGTTTACCCATCACCGTTTTCCGCCCACAGTGCTGTCCACGATGAGATGTTATTCCTTAAATGGCGTATTCCCGATACATTCTTGATACTGCCGAACAGGGATAGTGCAATTTTTGTACCACCTCCGCGATAGTGAACCATGCGTTGGGCACTCACGACGTTTATCCATATTGACATTGAATTACCGTCTATGTGAATGCAGTGTACCTATATACCTGTCAGGCGGCGGGTTCGTCCACTAGTGAGAGGGGCGAAAGCGTCGCGTTACCCAGGAACCAGGTATCCCATGGATTCTGTCATTTCAGTGTAAAATGACTTCGGCTTACAGTAACTTAGGCTTGACATCTCTGAGTGCGCGTAATTTTTTTCAGTGAGATTTGTTTTTATTTTATTTTTTTTAATCTTCCAGATGTTCATCATATGACAAGATGAATACATGGGAAGTTATAATGACAATAAATTCTATACCAGGATTGGGGAACCTTTTTACATTGGAAAGCCATATTTTATTTAACCAAGATACTATTAGGCCGCATGCTGAGAATTAAATATATACAAAAAATATATATATTTTTGTAGTCATATTTACAATTTTATATACAGTCTGTTATTGTATGAGGAATTTAAACAAAAAAATTAGCGAAAACATTTATTTGTTTAGCAATGATGATAAAAAAACTAAAAATGGACGAACTTAAACAACAAACCATTTAATGACTTTTTTTGCGACTACATAATGCTATACAGTAGTGTGATATTTGGTTCCAACATCGGTGAGCATAGTTTTAATTGGTCCTCCAAGTGAATATCGATCGTCTGAGATCTCAAGCTTGTTTTAATTTGTGTCATATATGAAAATGTTGATTATAGTAGGTTGTGCCAAAACAAGATAGCATGTAGATGTAGGTATTCAACAGCATTTTCCATATTTGAAGAGGATCCTTCGTGTCAAATAGATACTTCAGAATATTTTCTGACAGCTCAGATGTGGTTGAAAAAGCTAGTTTCAGTGTGAGATCATGTTTCTCAAAATCAGCAAACCTTTCATTGTATTCTTCAATCAGGCAGTCTATAACAGCTGTGTATTCATGTCGCATTTCCCTAAACTTACACCGTAAACTAAAGATATAAGAAGAATAACGATATATAAAAAAGAGAATAGTTAAAATTTACCTTAAAAATATTTTGAGTTGTGTTATGTCATGAAATAAAAGACGGATTTCGCATTTGAGATAAATAGAAAAAAAGGCCGCAACTGGTACCCCAAAAGGCCGCAGGTTCCCCACCCCTGTTCTATACAGCTTGCTTTTCTTAAGTTATTTCTGTTAACCTAGTTTTGCTATTTACTCTGCTGACCCATTAGGACCGTGAATTCGCTTAAAGTCGCTTATAGAGTCCTTCATTTTTAAGATAGACTTATGGAATCTCAAACCCCACAAGCTTCACTGGCCATTTGCTGAAAGTCATCTCACATCGAGCTACATACAGCTATATAATTCAGAAAGTATATACGAGTATATACTTCCTGAATTATATACGAGTATATACGAGCTACATATAGAGCTGTGTATAGAAAAGGGGTGGGGAACCTGCGGCCTTTTTTTCTATTTATCTCAAATGCGAAATCCGTCTTTTATTTCATGACATAACACCAAACTAAAAATATTTTTAAGGTAAATTTTATCTATTCTCTTTTTTACATATCGTATATACAGTATGTACTTCCTGAATTATATAGCTGTATGTAGCTCGTATATACTTCAGGAAGTATATATTCAGGAGTTATACTAGCAACAGTTATTGATTTAATAAAGCGCAACTCGTGGTACGTAGTAGTAGTAGTGGGATGTGATGCAAGAAAGCAAATGTATGAGATTATGCAGCATCAGCCCAAAAAAAAAAAAAATCACACCATTCCCTCCAAGTACCTGTCCAGTTCCTCCTTAAATTTATTTAACCTATCAACTTCCACAACGACAGATGGAAGTTTGTTCCAGCAATTAACCACCCCGCTGGCTAAGGCAAATTTCTGCACATCTATTTTACATCTGTCTTTTCTTAATTTGAATTTATGCCCCCTTAGGTTCATAATCTGAACAACTGGAAGGATCCCATCAGAATTCAGCGTGCTCAACCCATTCAGGGCCTTATACACCTCAATCAGATCACCGCGCAGGTGCCTAGTCTCCAGCCACTGCAATTTGCAGAACTTAAGCCTCTCTCTTGGTAAGAGGATCCCTTCATTCCCCTCACCAATCTTGTTGCCCTTCTCTGTTCACACTCAAGCAAATCTACATCCTTCCTAAAATGAGGCCTCCAGACCTGTACGCAGTACTCAAGGCTTGGCCTGACCATTGCCTTATACAGAGGAACAATCACCTCCTTCTCCCTGCTAGCAAAATTCCTATATATTATTGACAAAACCCCATGACCTGCTCTGGCAGCCTGTCTGCATTGCTCAGAAAACTTCATATCTGACTGCACAATTACTCCCAGGTCTTTTCATTTTCTACCACCTTAAGTGTAGTACCACGCAGTTGGTACGTTTCTCTGGGGTTACTTCTACCCATATGCAGTACTTTGCATTTGTCGAGGTTAAACTTCAGTTGCCACTTCTTAGCCCATCTGTCCAAATTGTCTAGATCCTGTTGCAGTAGCACACTGCCATTACTGTCATTAACAACCCCTGCCAACCTTTGTATCATCTGCAAAACTTCGACACTAAGCCTGATATACCTTCATCAATATCATTGATAAATATACAAAACAACAGAGGACCCAACACCGAATCCTGTGGGACTCCACTAATAACAGTCCACGAAGAGCAGCACCCATTGATTACCACCTCTGTCTTCTCCCACTCAAGCATCCTTTTATCCATTGTAGCAACTTGCCCTTAATACCATTCTGCTCCAATTTGTACAATAGTCTTCCATGCGCAACAGTGTCAAAAGCTTTCCTGAAATCCAAATATATGATATCAAAATCATTTTTTGCATACAGTTCCTTTGTAACCACATCATAATATCCTATCAAATTTGTCAGACAAGACTTTCCCTTAACAAACCCATGCTGTGTCTGAATTATTGCTGCAATCTTGTCTAGATGATCCTACAATGCATCTTTAACCAATGACTCCATTATTTTACCCGGAACAGAAGTTAAACTAACTGGTCTGTAATTACTCGTGTCACCCTTCGATCTCCCTCTGTGAATTGGGGATACATTTTCACATCTCCAGTCCGTGGGGGCCTCCCCTGAGTCCGAGGATGCTCTCATAATTATGGCTAAGGGTTTGCTTAGTTGCTTTGCTGCCTCCTTTAATATAACTGGATAGATCCCATCCATCCCAGGTGCCTTTCTTATGTTTAACTTCAACAATTTCTCCTCCATTTTGCTCTCAGTTATTACAAAATCATTAAGCACCCTGCTACAATTTGATAACCTTCTGCCATTTTCA
The DNA here is from genome assembly GCF_048544385.1 of Mastigoproctus giganteus. Classification (NCBI taxonomy): domain Eukaryota; kingdom Metazoa; phylum Arthropoda; class Arachnida; order Uropygi; family Thelyphonidae; genus Mastigoproctus; species Mastigoproctus giganteus. The sequence continues at coordinate 68,830,904 of NC_143583.1, read as the reverse complement.
AACCTTAATAACGCCTCAAGTGTGAATGTAGATGCAATTTTCGTTATTGCATTTACTACGTAATAGATGAATGTAGACGTAATTTAGGACAAGCCTTAAGCTATGAAAATTTTAGATTAATGTACAAGTTGTTACTTTGCACCATGTCTGGGCCTAGATAAAATGTTGGGAGCAAGCATTGCTTTCATGTAAGGCATAATCCATCACAATGTGGGATGTTCTATCTCCTGAACAGCGCCATCTGGGTTGTAGCACTCAATTGAGAATAAATAACAGTGTAATGACTTAAGTGTCGTTGCGAATTTCATAATATCATGCTCTTAAATGTTTACATGAAGGCTGTTTCCTTCAAACATTTTAGCTATGCACAGACTCAATGAAAAACATAACTTAATGAGAAGTAAAAGATAATTCATAATATAGAATATAAATACTGTATCTGAAAAAGAGAAGAGAAAATGTTCAAAGTTTAAGAAAACGCTGTTAAAATCTTTTGCCTCGGCTTTTCCACTATGTGGATTTTCTTCTTTCCCCCCCCCCCCTTTTTTCTTTTTTTTTTTCTTTTTTTTTTTCTTTTTTTTTCTTTTTTTTTTTTTCTTTTTTTTTTTTTTTTCTTTATCATCATGTGGATTCTATTACTGTCGCCGAAAGATTACAGCACTTGAACTTTGCATCGAAACCGTCTATTTTTTCAAACAATCCTATACGTTGAAGATTCTTCTAATTTAAGTTATTGAGAAAAATGTTTTACAAATTTTACAGGACTTCTAAAGAGCACTTGCTGAATAAGTGTAATGTTTTCTGCCACCGCCCCTTTTCCTTCTAACTTTTTAAAGCCTTATGTATTGCAAACCTGTAAGATTTCTTGTAATTTTAGTCGAAAATTGAAGGTATTTATCTGGTTCGTTACTTTCCTCCTCCCCTGACAAGTGCTTCAATTCATGATATACTAATTCAGTATTTATCTTGTGTTGTTTGTACAAGTTTGTATGTATTCTTGGGGACCTTTCCATCCTCCTAGAATTGAATGTATACAGCCTAGATTGAAGTGACCGTAGGGTTTCCACATATCCGGCTTTGCGAACATGCGTCCTCCTTCGGACGTCAGCTTCAAGTTAAAAAAATAAACAAGTTCACGTTAACAAACGCTTATTGCGTCAGATTAAACACTAACTTTGTCAGTTATTCTAAATAAGGCTCATTCCGACTGTGCATACCGATTACCAATTGACATCTGTCTGCGCCTATGCAGTGTAGTCTTCTTTCTATGGGAACCACAGCAATTACGCCCATTGTCACGTATATCGACAGTTAAAGTGGTCAGGAGCAGATCTAGATTCTTGGGGACCCAGGGCTGGGTTTTTAGTGGGCCCTTTTAGATATTAGTATATGTGATGGCACAATCAGTTAAATCAGTGTGGTCATTTCCTAAACAATTAAAAGGAGCTATTAGCTCCTCTCTCACCAATATTAAAATGGTGCAAACAATCAGCATCGTATTTAAAACTATTCTGTTAACCACCAAAGTAACTAAGGCTATAAGGCGATGTGTCTGTAAATTCATGTATTCTGTGGTCGATTACTAGAGAAAAAAACCATGCAACCTTTCCATGAGCCTAATAAACCCAGACACGTGAAAAGAGCCCATAAAAATTACTGGCATTATTGATGGGGTTGTTACCCGAGCATTTTTCACACACTGTGGGAAGGACGATGATTATATCCACTCTGCTATCTGCGAGGACATCAGAGGCTCAGAACGGTGGGAAAATGAATAAAAAATACCCTTGCGTAAAAAAAGAGCAGCAAAGGGCAACGGTATGCATATTGTTTATTGTGTGGGTGCGATGTTGAAGAATCAAAGCCACTTTATCAAACATACTGAAAAATGTAAACTGCAAAGAAGAAAAACGCATAAAAATAAATATTTACAAAATATTTTTTAAAGTTTTTTATATATATAATTTTATATTAAACTGTATACCAAAAATCTATATTTCTTTCTGAAAACTTTGGCGTTTTCCTTCTGGATTTTGAAAAGTGAAAACCGTGATCGTTAAGAATTCCTCCTATCAAGCAGTGTGGTAATATAATTTCATTAATGTTTAAGAATTCACGCTGCTCCGTTCTTTCCTCCATTTGCGTTACCTACATGAAATTAAATACATTTATGTTTATACTTGGAACTGTGGGAACTGGGTCTCCTTTATTTTTATCTTATTTAATTTTATTTAACTATATAATTTTATTGCTTTCTATTACCCCAGCTTACCTTGGAACCTCAATTGGGTAGTTGTTGATAAGTTTGGAATCAACACTGGGTTCCTCACTCTCTCCAAGGTCCACAAGCTACCTGACTGCGCTACTGTCCTTTTACAGAAAACTCCGGTTCATGAGGATTTTTTTTCATCCTCCTGTTCATGATACTAAAGTGGTTTACTGTAGAGCTGCATGTATTTCTCTGTATTGATCAGACATTTTCATTTTTATTAACATTAACAAGGTTATTATTCAGTATTAATCACATGGAATGTACAAACATAATTATTATAATCATAAAATGACACACTTCTTCCTGCCTACTATAAGGGCAATCCAAATACAAGAATGCTGCTATATACTCTTCTCTACAGTTAAACATAATTCTACAGATAGTTCGCTACTCTTTTAGCCAATTCCATCAAAGTGTTTCTTAGCCTAATCATATATATAAATGTGTACATACAATTTCATTATAATCTCACTTTCCCCTGATACACTAGGGCATCACAGTTGGGTACATTACCTTCTTTTGTTCACAGATCAATGTAGTTCATATATACAGAGTGAATTCTCAGCTTTAAAACTTCTGCTTCCCTTATACTTGACAGTACCTTCAGATTTATAGTTCTACACATGCCTCTTTGCCACAGAAGGGTAATATTCTGTCTCACCCACTCTTTCTCACTACTTAAGTAAATCTATTCCCATCGTTTATTAAACAACTCAGGCCAACCTATATGCCTGCATAATGTCTATGTGATTAACTATCAGTTTTTCAGAGGACTTACTAGTACCATTTCTTCTTGCCTTCTTTCCCTTTTCTTTATCTTTCTTTTAGATAGTTCTTTCTTACAGGATTCCTACGATCTGCCATCTTCCTTGAATGTCTTCTGCACGACCCTTGCTTGACATTCTTCTCTCTGATGCGGCTATCACAAGATTCTTCTCACTATTGAACGGCTCTTCTCCTTGCATAGGAAATATGTTTGGTGCTCCACGTCTCGGCAATATTTCTTTAACGACCCCTTTACCTGCGGACTCTTCCCACTATTACTTACTAGATACGCTTCACCACTCCACACTCCCTTCCAAAAAAACACAGCACTTTTTCATTACTACTTCTATCTTCACCCGACTTTCATACTTTGACCTTTCACCATCTCACCTCCACCACACCAAAAGAAAAAGCCCACTTTCCCTCACCTCGACCAACCATTCTCTCCAACCACAAAAGGAAAAGGTCTATTTTCGAGCCTTTTCCTTCTCTCTCTCTCTCTCTCTCTCTCTCTCTCTCTCTCTCTCTCTCTCTCTCTCTCTCTCTCTCTCTCTCTCTCTCTCTCTCTCTCTCCCCCCCCCCCCCCCCCTAATCACCTTCCATTTTCCTACAGCATCCTCATTCTAATTCGATTCTGGCCCTCTACTTTTGTCTAGACCCCGTTCTGATTGGTCAGCACCTATGTTCATAGAGGACATGTGTGTATATAGGTAGGGGTGGCTCCCAGTACGTCCGTTCAAATCCACCTCGTTTCTTTGTAAGTTGAACAGACTCTGCAAAACAGGCCAGCGTGTAATAATGTAATGTTCGTGTAGAGGACAGTTATGTTCAGATATTTCGAGAACATTCCTGCTCGCAATCTATTTCCACTTACCCCCTTTAGTCACACCTTATAGTTTATATACAATGTATATAATTTTATGTTAAACTGTATACCAAAAATCTATATTTCTTTCTGAAAAATTTGGCGCCTTAATATCGGCCTCTTTTTTTCTTCACTTTTAAAACTTTGTTTATTTCCCCCAAGTGCAGCTTCCGCTCTAGCTGTCCAGTCCCCTTGCGGTTAGTTATCAATTGTTTACCTCTTTCCCTCTGTAACCCCATCTTACAAAGATGAATGCGTCCGTAGATCAAACAAGTCCCGCTAAGCGCCTTTCGACGTGATCACTCTCGTTGCCTAAAGTTAGTTTTATTTTCAGAATTTATTCACATCAAACCGTAATGACTTAAATTTTCATCATAAAATTAATAACATCATGTAAGATATGTATCTTACAGAACACCCACTGCAGCCTGGAAGAGTTTATAACTTCATTGTACTGTACTCCTAACTGTTTTATTGTCACTGATATACAGTGAAGCAGCTAAAAGATTTTTATAGTTAGAACTTAATTATAAAGTGAAGCAGTTAATAATGGGCACATTTTCCCAAGACAGAGTTCAGAGAAGCCAAAATACAGTACATTAATGTGTCACCTATTTCCGCAAATTTCACAATATGTATGTGCCACCCATCGATGTGTCAACATGTTTTCGGAAAGACGTATTTTTCATTTCTTACCTACAATTTCCGCTTTAAATGATAAGTCTGCAAACTTTTTTTAGCAGTCCCTTGACCTACCCAATTTTTGGAGGTCTTTGTCACTGTAATTACATTAAAAAGTTTTTTATTTTCCTGTTTCTTATATGTATTTTGTGAACTGAATACAACGGTGTAATTGTTTTTTTTTTTTTTTTTTTTTTTCGAGTATCAGTATTTTGGCTGCAGTTGAAGGTTTTGTTTTCGCAAATTTTTTTTTTTTTTTTAATGTACAGTATTATATAAATACTACCAATACTGCGATATATAAAACCCTGTTATATTCATATAATAATTTGTTTTTTCTCCAATTTGCTGTGGCCACCAAACGAGAAAAAGTTATCTTCAGACTCGTTTTGCTATTGTTTGTAGATGTTATAGAAGCAGGCATAACATCGTTGGTGTTGCAGTGCACATGAAGCCTATTTTATAATGTATATGGATGATCAAGACAAGTTGTGGGCATCTCATTTCCTGCATGTCGACATTGCAGGACTGGATTCGTGGAATTCGTAATTTTTTTATCTTGAATATGGAGAGAGAGCCCATAAATCATCATGACGACTGCTAATTTTGTCCTGTGGATATATCAAATTTTAAAAAGTGCGGATCCAAAAGCTGTCGTGTATCTCAAAATACTATCCTCTGTACAATAAGGAGATCCCAATTTCCAATCCATCTTCCAGAAAAGTCTTTAGAATGGATGGTAAAACTGGTTAACATGGTAATTGGGATTACACCTTAAAAGGCCTGTTCAGGAAAAGTGCCAAGTTGCTCCAATCAACAAAAATTAGATGACTTAGTGAGGGACATGGTTTTAAATCCATGTACAGCTCCTGACATCTTGTTTAAAAGATTCTAATCTACTAGATTCCAAATGTCACTACAATGACAGTTGGGCTATTTGAAGTCAGTAGAAGAGTGTGGCATATTATCAGTTGTAGTTAATAAGGAGACTAGTTTTCTCAGTTCAAGCCCAGATTTAATTTTTAAAAAGTTAAAATTAAGGTTAGATTTAGATTAATATCTTAGCTGTTTTAAATTAAGGTGGCGGGATAAAAATTATAGGAACTGCAGCTCTTTTCAACCGATCGCCCCAACTTTTTGCGATCAAAGTTGAGACAACTGTAAAACAAGTGGAAAAAAAGTTTACTAAGAATAGTAGTAGTAGTAGTGCCATGTGATGCAAGAAAGCAAATGTATGAGCTTATGCAGCATCAGCCAAAAAAAAAAAAAAAAAATCACACCATTCCCTCCAAATGCCTGTCCAGTTCCTCCTTAAATTTATTCAACCTATAAACTTCCACAACGACAGATGGAAGTTTGTTCCAGCAATTAACCACCCGCTGGCTAAAGGCAAATTTCCACACATCCAACCTACATCTGTCTTTTCTTAATTTGAATTTATGCCCCCTTAGGTTCGTAATCTGAACCAGTGGAAGGATCCCATCAGAATTCAGCGTGCTCAACCCATTCAAGGCCTTATACACCTCAATCAGATCACCGCGCAGGTGCCTAGTCTCCAGCCACTGCAATTTGCAGAACTTAAGCCTCTCTTGATAAGAGAATCCCTTCATTCCCCTCACTGATCTTGTTGCCATTCTCTGTACACGCTCAAGTAAATCTACATCCTTCCTAAAATGAGGCCCCCAGACCTGTACGAAGTACTCAAGGCGTGGCCTGACCATTGCCTTATACAGAGGGATAATCATCTCCTTTTCCCTGCTAGCAAAATTCCTATATATCATTGACAAAACCCCATGACCTGCCCTGGCAGCCTGTCTGCATTGCTCAGAAAACTTCATATCTGACTGCACAATTACTTCCAGGTCTTTTTCATTTTCTACCACCTTAAGTGTAGTACCACACAGTTGGTACGTTTCTCTGGGGTTACTTCTACCCATATGCAGTACTTTGCATTTGTCAAGGTTAAACTTCAGTTGCCACTTCTTAGCCCATCTGCCCAAATTATCTAGATCCTGTTGCAGTAGCACACTGCCATTACTGTCATTAACAACCCTGCCAACCTTTGTATCATCTGCAAACGTCGACACTAAGCCTGATATTCCTTCATCAATATCATTGATAAATATACAAAACAACAGTGGACCCAACGCCGAACCCTGTGGGACTCCACTAATAACATTAGTCCAAGAAGAGCAGCACCCATTGATTACTACCCTCTGTCTTCTCCCACTTAACCATCCTTTTATCCATTGTAGCAACTTACCCTTAATACCATTCTGCTCCAATTTGTACAATAGTCTTCCATGCGCAACAGTGTTAAAAGCTTTCCTGAAATCCAAATATATGATATCAAAATTATTTTTTGCATCCAGTTCTTTTGGAACCACATCATAATATCCTATCGAATTTGTTAGACAAGACTTTCCCTTAACAAACCCATGCTGTGTCTGAATTATTGCTGCAGTCTTGTCTAGATGATCCTGCAATGCATCTTTAACCAATGACTCCATTATTTTACCCGGAACAGAAGTTAAACTAACTGGTCTGTAATTACCCGTGTCACCCTTCGATTCCCCTTTGTGAATTGGGGATACATTTGCACATCTCCAGTCCGTGGGAACCTCCCCTGAGTGCAAGGATGCTCTCATAATTATGGCTAACGGTTTGCTTAGTTGCTTTGCCGCCTCCTTTAATATAACTGGATAGATCCCATCCACCCCAGGTGCTGCACTGCACTTTTTAAAATTCTCTCAACGAATCAGTTGGGCCCATAATTTTTTATTTTTATTTATTTATTTTTTTTTTTTTGTATTTTGGAAAACTATAACAACAACAGATAACAGCACGTACTCTACACGAAGTACAATTGGAATAATTTAATATTATAATATTAAGATTAAAGTTCGTAATTAAGGAAATTTACATTTCGTAATTATCACAATTTATGTTCATGCAGCCATTCTTACTCTTGAAACGTAATTAAACTATAAGTTTAATTACGTTTGTTTTCAATATGTTTTTCTGTACATCGATATGCATGGCAATTCGGCATTCTTCTCGCTTATGTCCAAGTCGTGTATTTTTACGTTGATGCCATGACGTCAAGATGCTTTCTAGTTATGGGCACTATAATTTGTGTAAAAACAAAGACAAATGTGTGGACCTATTGGTCATATATATTAGATACATTCTATAATGTTTTGGTAGGTCCGTATACTTAGTTGTAGAGAAGATCTAGACTAGTGGTTCTCAAGTGTGGTCAAATGCGGCCACCAAACAGTTTTTATAAATATTATTTTTTTATTTATTAAATTTCAACATAAAAAAAAATTTAATATAGGACAATTTTACATGATATTGTTCTACAAAACTCAAAAAATGACGCTTCTCAGCTGACTTTAGGATAGAATCTTAAATTACTTAACTTATTATTATTAGTTATAGTTTTTATAGTGACTTTAGGAATTTTTTTATTATACCTATATACATATAAATTCCATTTATCATTGTTATCGGTAAAATAAATAGTTTAATAAAAACGGAATTGTGCGACAACCAGCTAAATCTCGTGGCCATTTTTGCGGCCAACAGAGAAAAAAAAAAAACAACTCTTGAGAACCACTGGTCTAGACGCACCTCTGAGTAGCTCTGCCTTAGGCACAGAAATACTTCATCCCGGCTCTGGATGTTATGAAGTCTGGTTTACACCGTGCGTGTACCACTATCGTGACTCACCATTAGCATTAGTAGAGGCATACGATGCAAGAAAGCAAGCTTATGTAGCATCAGCAAAAAAAAAACTCCCATTTCACCCCTCCATTCGTTCCAAATGCCTGTCCAGCACAGACTTAAATTTATTTAGGCTATCAACTTCCACAACAAAAGATGGAAGTCTGTTCCACCAGTCAACTACCCGCTGGCTAAAGGCAAACTTCCGCACATCTATTCTACAACTGTCTTTCCTCAATTTGAATCTATGCTTCAGGTTCTCAATCTGGTTCCTCAGGTTCTTAATCTGAGCAAGAGGAAGAATCCCATCAGCATTCATCTTGCTCAACCCATTCAATGCCTTATACACCTCAATCAGATCACCTCGCAGGTGCCTATTTTCCAGGCGCTGCAGTTTGCAGAACTTAAGCCTTTCTTGATAAGCGCACCCCTTTGTTCCCCTCACCAATCTTGTTGCCCTTCTTTGTACTCGTTCTAGCAACTCTACATCCTTCTTAAAATGAGGCCTCCACACCTGTATACAGTACTCTAGGTGTGGCCCAACTATTGCCTTATATAACGGGATAATCACCTCCCTGTCCCTGCTAGCAAAATTCCTATATATCATTGACAAGACTCAATGACCTGTCCTGGCAGCCTGTCTGCACTGATCAGCAAACTTCATATTTGACTGCGCGATTACCCCCAGGCTTTTTTCACTTTCCACTTCCCTAAGTGTAGAACCACACAGTTTATTATTATTATTATTATTATTAGTTTTATGGTGCAAGGAAAAAAAATAATAAAATAAAATAAAAATTTCTGAATTACCCCAAGAGAGAGATAGAGAGAAGTAGAAGGGAATCACCAAGAAAGAGAAGAATGATGATATCCAGCTCAGGACCCTGGGTGTGCTAAGCCCATGCTCACTGGTTTTGGTATATCTCTCTTCGGTTATTGCTACCCATATGCAGTACTTTGCATTTGTCAATGTTACCACTTCAGTTGCCACTGCTCAGCCCATTTGCCCAGCTTATCTAGATCCAGTTGGA